>NC_056741.1:1159053062-1159293062 GCF_019279795.1 Protopterus annectens | reverse complement strand
GGCTGGTAACTTGGCATGTAAAAATCAAATACCAATCATTAGCGGACCGGAGTTCCGCTGTGGCGACCCCTAACCGGGAAAAGCCAAAAGACACAAACAAACAAACACAAACAAATTCAATGAATAAAGACTGCTTTAATTGGATGCAGGGGTTGTCTGTGAATAAAAGTGACTGACACTGTTGTCATTTGTTTAAAATAAGCACTTATAATTCTGGCATTGCAGAAGTACTGTGCATATTTTTTTTCACTTTGTGTAACAGTCAAGCATTAGCATTGCACTCGTTCAGTAGCTGTCAGCGGTGGTCTGGGCAGGATGCGTGTGATAGCATCTTATAACAGGAAGAGTGTTGCACTGAGTAGTGCTGCTGTATAACAGCACTTGGTTCTCCTGTTGAGGTTTTGGCTGTTCATTCCTTCTATGTGTAGTTATTTTCTCTTTGTGGATTTTATTAAAGTGCTTTAGTGTCGTCTCCCAGACACTCAGCAGTATAATATATGCCTCTAGCCATTTGTTCTTTTGCTTTTCATCCCAATCTATCACCAGAGTGGTACACAGAATATAGCTGTTTTTTTGGAGGGGTAGGAAGGCAGGCACTATTCCCAGAAAGGCTGAATATATTTCCTTACTTATGATTTTTTTGTTGAGGCCAGTATTATTGTCAAAAGTTAGTTCAAAATACTCTAATAAGCACCTCAGTGCTTCTACATTTTTATGACATCTGTGGTCCTAGCGGACCCCCATCTCAATTCAGCTACTTCCTCTTGACTTAAATTACAAAGGAGTCTTGACCAGTTACAAAGTGTTAAAACCATGGGGGGAGTTAAAGAGTAAGACAAAGTATGAAAAAGCAAGAAAGAAATAATCTGTCTAGATGGTGTGGAGCCAGGATGAGGGGAAAACAGAGGAGGGCACCGGGGGAGTGCAGAGGAGGCTAGTGGGTAAAAGGGGACTCATGGAGTGTTGATTATGGCTAGACATCTAAGGTGTATATAGTCAGTAAAATATCTATAATGAGTGGGTTTGTACTGAAGCAATCTGGATGAAAGTGAATAACCACATCTGTTTGATCATATAGAACGGTTACTGACCTGCTGTAATACAGCCCCACCTGACTGTATTTGGCTCCACCCATTCAGTTGCTTCCTGCAGCACCCCCAGGCCCCTTGCTTTGAATTTGATATTGATAAATGGGGTAAAGTTCATTATGGGTGCTCTTGAAAAGAAGAAGATGTGACAATTTGTTATATAACAAGAAAATGGAAGAAGATGATGTATTAGCTGAAATAGAAAGATGGTTGAGGAAGAAAGGGTGAGGGCATAGAAGGCAAATATAAAGGAAAAATAATGAAAGAAATAGAACTCTTTAGTTATGTTCTTTTGTGTTGTTAACTTGTAAATAATTTAAGTATAAATGTTAAAAAATGCTGAATGTGTAAATAATTGATTTAATTTTTTTATATGAAATAAACTTAAAACAAATTTTAATAAAGCACCCTGTACTCTTATTGATAGATGCTGTGTGAGGTCTTTTATATCCAACTGAGCTACTACTAACACAAGTAGATGGAACCTCAACTTAACATCTGTCATCAGGACAGCACACTCAGGAGTGCAGCAATTCCCCCTTAAGATGCACTGCACTGTCAGTTGTTGTTTGTCTTTTTGGCTTTTCCTGGTAAGGGGTCGCCACAGCGGAACTCTGGTCTGCTAATGATTGTCAGTAGATTTTTACGAAACGCCAAGGTGCCAGCTCGACACCCAACCTTCAACGAAGGCACGCCCATTTACGCACACATGTCTTTCGAACGCTACCCAACCGCGAGGAGGACATGCAGACTGCACACAGAAGGCACTCCCAAGCCAAGCCGAGAATCGAACAGGAGAATCTCTTGCTGTGAGTTAACAACGCTACTGCCGTACCACCGCGGCATGTATGCACTGCATTGTCAGTAATTGATCTTATTGTTCTGGGAATAAAACCCACAGCCTTATGCACCAAAGGTGATCTGCATGCAACCTGTTGTGCCACTGATACTTTAAATTTAAAATGTAGGTGGAATATGTCTCACATACCTTTTTAGCTCCAGTTCTGGGCCAAGTGAAATAAAAACAAAAAGGGCACACAAAAGTAGAAATTAAATGTTTTCTATTTATTTTTCAACTGTAAAAATTCTAAAACAACATAGTAATAAGACTTATCTAGTACACATATCTACCTGTGTATAAAAAAATCACTTGATATCCCAGGTTTATAGTTAATTCATAAAAATGATATGTTGTGATTACAGCAGGAAAGGCAAGGAAGGGTCTTGATGACAGATTTGAAATGGAGTCTGAGATTACTTTAATGAGGCTGAAAAGGGTCGCTCTGGATCAACCCACCCAGTTAACATATAAATGAATAATATCATACATTAAGCAGTTGTAAAATGTGTGTGTGTGTGTGTGTGTGTGTGTGTGTGTGTGTGTCTGTGCGTTTACATGTGTATGTGGGTTTGTGTGTTTATCTCTTTGCCTGACTGTGTAACAATCCATTCTTTGATCTTTCTCTCTGCCTGTTTTACTATCCACTGTTTGATCTTTCTATCTCTGTTCCCATAACTGCAGAAATGTATACTGGTCCCAGATACTTGATGAATTTAAACTCCCTTTGGAGCCTAAATTGCTAGGTTGCAGTGCACCGCTCAATATTTAAAACATAAAAATAAAAGATATAACCATACAGAACCCTTGAGAATGTGGGGTTAAAGGTAGCACTGATGCAGTAGGTACTTAACTGTACACATGCAGTGGATTCAGGCAGTAGCAGGGGGAGAAGCACAGCGCAAACATGCTAATTCTGTAAACAAACCACAAAGGGCTGCATACACTGTTTAACTGTCGCTGAATATGCATTCCTTGTCTCTAGGCTCTAAAGGCAGCTAACAAGTGTTTGTGTTTTAACCTGCGCTCAACACTTCGCATTCTGTTCAGAAGCTGGATTTCTGGAAGAGTAACAGAGTCAGGACACAATGGCAGGAGAATCCAAAACATCATAAACAGAGCCTTCACAGAAAGAGTAGCAGTAGAGCATCCAAGTTTTCTAGCTTTCTTTTAGATAATGTAGGCACCATCCTACAGGTTCAAAAATGTAACTGGAAGGCTAGGGAACACCTTGAGTGTGTACATTATTTTTCGGCAGTGCTAAAGAAGGTGTGCATGTGTAATATCATATGTAATCTAGCTATTAAAGATTATGGAGGGGGGTTGGGAGGGTGGCCAGGTGTTTGCCTTACAAACACAAGGTGCAGGGTTTGTATCTCACAAGGGATAATTGGCTAGACTTAAAATTGCTCGCAAGGGCAATTAGCCCTATGGACACAACAAAGTTGTAATCAAAACAGCTGTGGCCATAAGTTGAAAACTGCATTATTCAAAATTCACATTCTCTTAAGGAGAGAAATGGAATTACACTGTCTATTCATGTGATTTTGGGTAAAAACTTTGCTTTGGTATCACTGCAGTGGCTAGAAACACAAATAGGAAATTTAATTTCAGATAAGAGACACGACATATATGCAAGATTGACTCTGTATGCAATAAACCACAGACTGTCTCACTGTGGTCTCCCTATTTCCCACTCCCACCCCCTTATCTTTGTTAAGATACTTTTAATATCTGACTGAGTAAAGTTTCATGAGATTCTCTGCAGAATCAGGCTGGATAGATGGTTCACCAAGTGTTACTGCTGACATGCTTAAACAGAAAATGCTCTTTTTACTATATCAACCAGTTTCTGTATTTTGTCAGCAACAATGAAATGAAAAATTATTATACTGATATTTTTCTCAACTCTCTGTTAACACAATTACCAGTTAAGAAAGACCTTAGGATGATAATGACTTTGCGTTTTGAGGGTCATTATGTGCAGTTAGGTACATTACCGAGCCTTTCTTGGAGCTTTGAATCCAAGTTCCTCCCATATGGCTAGGATTTTTAGTCATGCTGTGCACCTCAAGGAATGTCATAACAGTGTGGTGGAATTGGGTCTATATTAGAACATTGAAGTTTCAAAACTTCGAATGTTCTAATATCGACCCCTATTCAGCGAACGCTGAAAATAGCGAAAATACAGAAAACAGAATTTTTTGCTAGGGAAAGAATTTGGTTGTCTCGCTTCGCTATTTTCAGCGCTGTGGTGGAAAGTTACGGGTCAGGTTCAGGTAAGGGCGCGGGTTAGGTGAGTTAGGGTTAGGGAGCGGGTCAGGTAAGTATGCAATTGTGTGGACGTGAGGATTAGGACTGGGTAGGTGAGTTAGCATTAGGGCACAGGTGAGGTGAGTGTGCGATAGTAATGGACCTTAGGGTTAGGGTTTGGGTTAAGGTAAGTGGATAGTTACTGGTGTATGTACAGTTTAGTGTAGGGTTAGATGTAAGATTTTAGGTGTATGCGTATGGATTGCTGTTTATTTGGTGTGCTTGTGTTGTGTGTATGTGTTTTGGAACAGCAAATGCTTTCCCTAGGAAAAAATTTGCTGTTCTGCATGTTCGGTGTTGTAAACGTTCGCTGAATAGGGGTCGATATTAGAACATTCGAAGTTTTGAAACTTCGAATGTTCTAATATAGACCCGGTGGAATTAGTGTTACACATATCTACACAATATAGAATGAAAGGAAGAAACATGCCATAAATCAGTGACCTTCTCCGGACACACACACACACACACACACACACACACACAGACACACACACACACACACACACACACACACACACACACACACACACACACACACACACACACACACACACACACACACAGACACACACAGACACACACAGACACACACACACACACACACACACACTTTCATTTAATTATTCCTCTGGTAACAGATCCACACCTACAAGGCAGAAGGAACAGTATGTAAAACAAAAAATGTGCAAAGTAAACAAACAATAACAGAGATTCACTTGACAGGTGTACAAAATAGTGGTACAACCAGTACTTTTGTATGGTACATAAAACTGAGCAGAGAAGGCAGAACAGCTGAGGAAGCTAGAGGTGATGGAGATGAGGTGCTTGAGATGGGTGGTAGGAGGCACACTGTGGGACAAAGAGAGAAATGAGGACATCAGATTAGAAGCTCAAGTAGCTCCAGTTGCTGTGAAGGTGAAAGAAAACAGATTACAGTGGTCTGAGCAATTGTACAGGCAAGCATAAGACAATCTGGTGAAGAAGATTTTAGACAGACAGGAAGAAGGCAAGAGAAACAACAGCACCCATCAAAGAAATGGGTGGAGTGTGTGAAATAAGACATGTAACAGTCAGGAATAACTGTCAAAGAAGGCAGGAAAGTGGCACCGAATTAAGAGAGTTGGCGAGAGTTGATGTGACACCCCAACCCCATGCAGAAAATGAGAGAAACAGGATTGATGATGATACCTTGATAGGTGTACTTCATTATGTGAAAAAAATGCACACATTTCAGTAAATAACAACTCTCGTGCACAGTACATGTATGATATTCAATGTAGGTTAAGTGAAGCAAATCAAATATTTATTCATTCATTCATTCATTCATTCATTCATTCATTCAGTTGGTTAACTTGGTTGGTGAACTGGCTGATGGATCCTTTTCAGCCACTACCCAGGCAGAAAATAAAGGATAGAACCTGTATATTGCGTACAGTAGATTGACATAGCAATTGATATACAATTAACTGACTGAGTGCTTAGATATTATGTACAGTGAATTTGACAAAGGCATGTAAGAAGAAATATACATACAAGATTTTAAAAATGGTACCAAGTGTTGCAACAGAAATTATTGTATAAAGTATAGAAAGGAAGGCTATCATTTGCAAATATAAAACAAGTCATACTCTGTTAATGCATATACAATATAAAGTGACCAAATGACATCTGAGATTTATTTCAAGACTTTCATATAATATAATACAGATAAGCATAGGACTGAGTCTGATACAGTCTAACTAATGTGGTTACGTGTTGTTGATTTGTGATAGAATTATTAAGGATTAGTTTGTAGATGTCTATAGGCACACTGAAATAAGTGAAGGAAGCCCGCATCTCACCATGTCTGACAAAGAAGAGTGTCAGCTATGGCACCACAACTGCAAAAAAAATGACACTCCCCCAACCTCAACAGTGTGATTACCATATTTGTAAGGTACTTCACATAAAATTCTTCCTAGACCACCACAGAAGTCATTACTAAGGCATGATTACATTGTCATTTTAATTCTATATTGTAAACATATTTGAAAAAATAAAAATAGTACAAAATGTTGTGTGAGCAGAAAGTAAAACAGCAAGATTTATTTTTACCAATTACATTTCAGAAAAATTGCCAATTATTTACTTCTTTATATGTACTGTCATTTTTCAACATCTTTTTGTGTGCAGGATAGGTGTGTTCTTCTGTCATGGTCAACATGCTGTGATTTTTGCTTTGTAAGTGAGAGGATCTGCTTTATTAACCCCAAACTTCATTTTTGGGGGGTCTGCTTCCTTTACCCCAGACTTCATTTTAATATTAAATCTGTTTATTGTTTGTTAACTGATTTGCTGGACTGATCCATAAATGGGACTTTTCAGCCAAAACCTGGGCCAGGCGGCAAAGAAGTACAATATAAAATCATCATAAGTGTACAAGACAATAAAGAGATGCAAAGGCAGCCATGTGCATGAACACAATAAGAATATACTTAAGCATCATACTAAGTATAGCAATGAAATATAATGAGCATGAAATACAATGAACTTATACAATAATTAAATTTGCAGACAAAGTGAATTACAAGACTGATCCATAGACAGACTAACATAGAGAGGAATATCTGGCTTCAGACGTAATGCGTGTTACTTGATATAGTAATTTAAGTATGTGATGCAAGTATACAAACAATAAAGTGATCAATTAGAGGTTAAAAATCAAGCTTCATATGCCATGCATGTTGGCTGAGCATATCTTGAGAGGGAAGCCTTCTGCTGTCATAAGAAGTGAGTGTTCAGTCTTTTTCTGCCATCCAAAGAAGAAAGTCGTCTGACTCTTCAAAGGATCCACTACTGATTTTTCTGGCTTACTACTCAGATAAGCCCTGTTTGGGCACATCAAATCTGATTGCACCTAAAAAGAAAAAACAAAATAAAAATATGCCTCACCCTATGATTAGTGATTCTGTTGGGGCCACTGTTCATCCTGCAGACAACTTACATTTTGCCTTGTCTCCCTCTAGAGTAGCTTTGCCAGCCACTATGGAATGGGGTTAAGACACATCCTCCAGGGTGTTCTAGTACAGGTATGGGAGAGTAAGCAGATTCTGTACAGACCCCCATGAGTGGAAACCTCTTGTAGAGGTCTTCCAGGACTTGATCCAGATGCAGGGAACACCCCAAGTAGATCTGTTCACCTCCTTTCAAAACAGACAACTGAAAAAATTCTGTTCAAGAAATCCTTGCAGCCATGCTTGGAAGACAGATGCTCTATCATTCCCATGCCTGGGAATATTCCTGCTTGTATTTCTACCCTTTCCAGTGGTTCCCAAGGTACTTCTAAAGATTCAGAAAAAAATGCCAAAGATCCTTGTGGTAACCCCCTTTTGTCCAAGGCAAAATTGGTTCCTTTTAATGGAATTGTTCCAGGGCAATTACCACAAGCTTTCTCACAGACTGGATCTACTCACACAGCGTCAGAGGTGAATAGTACACTCCAGCTTAGAGCAATTGCAGCTCACAGCCTGGCTGATTCTGATTTGATACCTTTTAGGCATTTGTTCCATGAGGATGTTCAGCAGTTATTTAAGGAGGCAAGAAAATCTGTAACTAGAAAAGGTTACGTTTACAAATGGAAGAGGTTTTATAAGTGGTGCCTAGCCAATAACAGAGGTCCCAAAAGGGTTTCTACCCCTCTAGTGTTGAAATATTTGTGTAAACTTCTTGTGGATGGATTGTCATATGGCTCCATATTGAAATGTCAGAAGTCAAAATGCAGAGTGCTAAAAAGTCAAAAAGTAAAAAAAAAAAGGGCCGAAAACCCAGAGAAGAGCGAATCTTGAAAATCGCACTTCTCATTAAAACTTCTTTTTGCAGTAGGCATCCCACACCCCCTGAACTTATATATACCAAATCCAACATTGCCCTGCCTTGGAGAAAATGGAATATTCTGAGAGATGGCATCTCTGACTTGGTATATACAAGTCCGATCTTTCAGTCTCAGTATTTTGACTCACTCTAGCGGGGTCTCGACATTTCAGTGGTTACACCTTGTCATATGTTTCTATCAAAGTGCATCTTGTGGCCATTTCATCTTGTCTGCACCTGGAACCCCATCTTTCAACTCTTTTTGTGCTCAGTTTATGAAAGGAGTGTTGCACATGAGACCCCCTTAAAAGCAAACTCCTCCTCCCTGGAATCTCAACTTTGTTCTTGAAAAATTGACCATACCTCCTTTTAAACCTGCACCTCAGGATGATCTACAGTTCATTACTTAGAAGACTGCTTTACTTATTGCTCTGATATCTGTAAGGTGAGTATCTGAGCTGCAAGATCTCATGATGCGCCAACCCTATCTGATTTTTCATAAGGACGAGGTTGTATTTCAAACTAATCCATCATTCATGCCTAAAGATGTTTCTGGAGTTACATTGAATAAAGCCATTAGTCTCTCAGCGTTCTACTGTTATACAAAAAAAAAACAAAGGATAAAGATTCTACATACCTTGGATACACACAGGCAACTCAGGTACTACTTTTACAGAGCAAAATCCTTTAGGAATTCTGAACAGCTGTTTGTCTCCTATACAGGGTCTAAGAAAGGCCAACCTGTCTCTAAGCAAACCCTTATATGATGGTTGTCCTCTGCTATTGTTTTCTGTTACTCCCACCATGGTAAATCTCTTCCATGCAAGCTTAAGGCTCACACGAATAGGGCCTTATCCTCTTTGATGGCATATTGGAAAGGGGTGAACTCTAGAAGCATTCCAGAGGCAGTGACCCGGTCCACTGTTCATACCTTCACAAAGCACTACAGACTGGATACCTTTTCAAAGTCCAGAGCAGACTTTGCTAGGATCATTCTCCTGGGCGTCCGGATCTTTATCCTTCTATCTTCCAGGTAGGGTAAGCTTTGGGACGCAATCCAAAATGCCATTGAAGCAATGGGAATGATGAACACAGTTCAGTTGTGTAAGACCTACTTACCTGTAACAGTAGATATTCAAATTCCTAACTGCTTCATTGGCAGCACACACCCGCCATCCCCAGACTGTGCATAAGGTGGGTTTCTACCTCTTTTGATTCAGTTGTTGTTGGATTTGATTTTTATATAGTATTGTGACTGGCTGCAGAGTTACTCTTGCTAGATGATTCTGGCTTCAGGTACTTTCCTCTTCTACTTTGTGGAAGTGAAAAAGCTTGAACACTCACTTCCAGTGACAGCTGAAGGCTTCCCTTTTGGTATATACTCAGCCAGTCAGCTGTGGTAGAAAGAGACAGGGAGGGGAGTATGAACTTTTGAAAGATGGCCAGCGCTGGGTTACCTTGGCAGATAACCCAAAATGCCAATGAGGCAGTGAGGAATTCAAACATTTACTGCTGTAGTTAAGTAGGAGTTATGCAACTGTGCTTTCTATATTCTACATGATCACCAGACCCCCCCACAGATGAAAAGGCATGCAAAGCGGTCACCGGCTGCATTCACACTTAAAAACAAAGGAAAATTACATAAAAACAATTAAAAACAACCTTTATAGGAGTCTGCATTCACACTTAAAAAACAAAGGAAATATATATAAAAACAAATGAAAGCAATCTACATAGGAAGATATTTGGAAGGACTGCAGTGGCAATTTCTTTTAGAATGGTGAACACTGAGCCTTGACAGTTTAGAAGTATCCCATAAAAATGTGGTAGTCCCATTCCAAGCCAGTAGTAGTATTACTACCTGAAAGGATACTTTTACAAGTGTGTTCACAATGTAGGTCAGTGATTCACTGCTTAGAGTACTATTAAAGGAAACCTGAAATTGGTTTGATTACAAGTACAAAAGAGAGAAGACAGACTGAGCAAATTAAATTGCACTTTTTCTTTAAAGAGTGGAGTTGGGGAACAACATGCTGCAACTAATGATGGCATTCTTACTTATTATTCTTGTATCAGGGTAGTTTATGCACCTCCATGCTCCTTTGGCCTTCTAATCTGTCAACTCAGGTCAGTTTCCTAAATGCCCCCTCCCCCCATCGTATACTTCTTCCATACTTTCCAGACTTGAAAATCCAATATACACCTGTAGGATACCCCTATGGAACGTCCGCTCTCTAGACCTACTCTAGTTGTCCAGGGGCAGTTGGCTAGGTCAAGAACTAAAACTATAGCAAAACAGAATAGAGCATTGTCCCAAGCAATTAAGTAATGCCAGAAAATGTCCAGTGTTTTGTGGCTTCTGCAACGTGTTTATTTTCGATCTCATGGTAGTAAGCAATTAAGTAATGAACAAAGACTGTACAGTGTGTCATGACTTCAAAAATGTATTTATTTTCTGTCTTTGGCAGATATGCACTGTTTAGTAACAATTCAAGATATTGAGTGAAATTATTTATGTCAATCCCATGAATAGTATGATTAGTAGAAATTTAAAAGCTTTGTGGTGGGTGTGGAAAAACTATGGGGGATTTGAAGGTGATAGGATGTTATTTAATTTTTGTACAGACCATTGGAGGAGGGCAGGCAAAATCTGGCAATAGTAAAATTAATTTGAATTCTCGAGGGTGAAGTTTGGAGTAACACCGTATAGCCTGTGTGATTGGATCCCCTAATTTCAACTTGCCCTATGGGAACGTTCCTCTTGTGATTGGTTCCAATAAATCCACTATACCCAAAGGGAATGTTTCTGTTAAAGTCATTTATGTTTATTATAATAATTTTTCATGATCAGGAACACTGATTTACTTTAAACTTTGTAATGATGTAAGTATTAGTAATACTACTACCCCGGCTTATTAGACATATCCCATTTCAGCTTTAGCCCTTTTTAAAATTCACATCATAAATCTCTTGTGGATTGATTGGTTAAGCTGTTAAAGTTAATACGTAAAAAGAAGGGCATGGCTTTCCAAATTTAAATGAACTGGTGCTTTCTCTTCCGCTTTTTCAGATCTGCCTAATTAAAAATTATTAAAAATACGCTGTGTGCTTGGGAACAGTTTGCAAAAATTGTAAGCCAGTGTTTGGTGAGAGATTGCAAAATGGTACTGTCCATACTGGAAGGAATAGAGCGAGCTGGGGTCTAACATTAGGAAAAAATTCCTTTTATGCTATAAAGTGGAGATAGTGAGGTGGGAGCCTTCCGCAGTAGCTGGTGAGCGAGAGGCTGTAAAGGACCAACAGATTTTTTTAAAAGAAACCCTGCGACCGAAGGGGGGAAATTTGTCCAGAGGAAAATAGTGACCAGGGCCAGAAATACACAGTAATACACAGTGGATGTGGGGATGTGCAAGTAATATAAAAAATATAGAAAAAGGGCCAGGGTCTCTAATTGGTTTAGTGTCCCGCCAAAATGAAAAGCCCAATTGTAAGAGTGAATCAGGTCGTGACATGAGAGAAATGATTGGTAAGGTGATATCTGATTATAAACCAACAGGAGTAGAAAGAAAAACCCCACCAAAAATGCTGGTCCAACGTGAGGTGGAAAATGATGCACGTATCTGATATGTTTTAAAAATCAAGCAACCAGTCATTCGATGGGAAATGACCAGTGCAAGAAACAAAGGTTTAATTGGACTTACAATAGCTGCAGCCTAAGTATGGAAAATGAATTAGCGGGTTGAATGCAAGAGTCAAATAGTGTTTGTGGGTTGATGTATAAACAACAAATAACAACAATCTAGTTATATGCACTGAGATCAGTGTGGTACAGTTCTTGAAACAAGGTAGAATAATAAAGGAGTGTGGGAAGACAGCATGGGTTGAATGGAAAGAGGACAAAAACGATGCCCATTATAGATAAACTTAAAGGTTCTTTTAAAAACGGACAAACAAAAAAATAAGTTGAGGTAGGCCAAATGAAAATAAGCAGCATCTTAGAAAACGAAGTCAGCAAATTATAGAGGTATGAATCAAATAAGCAAAAAGTAGAGCTATGCGATATAGAACAAGGGTGATAATAGTGGATAGTTCGCTCAGTCAAAATTAGTCTGAATCGCTCTGTCTGAATTCATTAAATGAAATATTGGGGGTCTAAATGCCTGGATAATGGAGGGATGTGTACAGTCAACAGGTATCTTAAAGTTGGGGAATTTATTTATTTATTTTACATTTCATTACCAGGTAAGTGTCCAACTGGGCTGGAAGCCCATTTTCAGTGGAAACCCGGGAAGAAAAGCTCCATACAAAAGCAACAATTTTACAGTTATACAGAGAAATACAATAAAACAGATAACCATGATAACAAAAGACATCTGGCTGGGAATTGCAAGTACGATAAGTACATCATCAAAACAGTATTGATGGAGTCAAAATACAAGCTACTGTGGAACAACATTAGGTGAAAACAGTATACACTAAGTATGATATAAGATCAATGGACTGCAAAATTAGTAAGCATGTAATATGGCTGACACATCATCAGTTGCAGGAGAAAAGATAATATGGGATCCCTAGTCTTGGTTGGAGCAGAAGATAAAATAAAAATAATATGGGATCATAGTTGGAGCAAGGACAGAGCCAGTGGTTGGAAAAGTGTTCTCTGACACTTTGCTTGAACTTGGAGGTGTTGTTAAGATTGAGGATGTGCTGAGGTAATAGGTTCCAAGACTTAAATATTTTGTTGGAGTACAGTGAGTCTCCAAAACTGTTTATAGATCTGGTTACTTTTAACAGAAGTTTATCAGAGGAACATAGGTCTCTGAGGTTAGAGTTAGCTTGGACTGTCTTTTAGGTCTGGGCAGTTATTTAGTTTGGTTAAAACTATATGGTCAATACAGAGTTGGTATAGTTGACGTAGATTGAGTAGCTCAATCCAGTTAAGTTTTTTTAGAGCTAGGCAGTGGTGATCCCTATAGGGAACGTTGGCAGCAAATTTGGCTATTTTATTGTAACTTGACTTTAGATGGTTTAGATCAGTCTTGCATAAGTTAGTAAAGATTTGTGAAGAGTAGAGAAGGGTGGAGAGAAGACCTGACCTGGTAATGGCTAGTCTGGAGGTGCTGGTGAGATAGGGTTTAGCTCTACAGAGTTTACCTAATTTTATATGGACTTTTTTTATACTTATAGCTATGTGTTTGTCAAGTTTTAGTTGATTCTGGCTTGTGACGCCAATGAGTCTGGTATGTTCTACTGGTTCTATAGCAGTGTGGTTGGAGGAATAGATAGAGAGTGGAGGATTTTTATAAGTAGTCTTCTTTTTGATGAAGACCATGAGCTTTGTTTTTTTTTTGGGTTGAGGATGTTAATTTTCAGCTAGATAGGTTTCCATGTCTAACGGAGATTTTTGTGTTTTTCCCAAAGTTCAAGGATAGTGGGAGCAGAGCAGATGAGGATGGCATCATCTGCATACTGGATTATGGTGGCTTATTTAGTGGCAGTGAAAAGGTTATTAGTGAATATGGTGAAAAGAAGGGGACCTAAAATGAAACCTTGTGGAACTCTTGCAGAGACAGGCAGGAGGGGGGAGAGGGTGTTAACCCATTTGGTGGACTGTTGTCTGCTGGAGAGGTAACTGTGGACCAGTGAAAGAATGAGGAACTTAAGTTGTATGTGGCAAGTTTGTTAAGAAGTTTTTGATGGCAGACATTGTCAAGTGCTTTTGACATGTCTAGAGAGACTAAGGAGACGAGAAGGCCTTTGTTTTTAAGGAAGTTTTCTGTGTTGATGAAACTGATCAAAGCAGTACTGGTGCTGTGTTTGGGTCTGAATCCATGCTGAGAGTTGTTATTAAGTAATCAAGTAGTTGACAGTGGATGCATTTTTCTAGGATTTTAGCTAGGAGAGAGAGAAGAGAAATCAGTGGATGAGCCACCTTTGTGGAGCAGTATGATATGTGAGATTTTCGGGTCTATATCACATAGTTGAAGTGCCGTAACTTCGATTGACATATGTTCGAACACATATGTCGGAAGTTACGGAACTTCAACTCGCTATAAAAAAATAAAAACACAACAGACAAATATAAAAATTGCTGTATGCAGGGGGGCAAGCCCCCCACTACTTAAATATACCAATTCCGAGATTGCACCATATTGAAGTGAATGGAAACTTCTGCTTATGGAGATTTCCATTCACACGCTCGAACATTTACAGATTTGAACATATGGTCTCGACCATATATTGTTCGAAATTGTGACTGTTCAACTACGTGATAGAAACCCGAGATTTTCCAGATAATGGGGACGTATTTCTCAAACGATTAATGAGAATGGATACCAGATAGCAGATAGATGGAGCAGCTAGCTTTAAAAATTCATTTGGGAGAAGGTCAGCAGCAGGGCATGAGGGTTTAAGCTTTGTAAGAAGCATTTTGATGTAGCGAGCCTGGATTGGTGATATAGTGAAAAAGTTTTGGGAATTGATGGGATTAGGAATGGTTAGTGGTATATTGGGGTTATTATGTATGAGGGATGTTACAGACTTGGAGTGTGAGTTGAATTGTGAGGCTAGGCTATCTATGACATTAGAAGTAGTGGGGGGGTGGAGTGGAAGATTTGCCAGGCTTTAGGAGGTTGTTAATGCTTTGCCAGAATTTTGCGAGGTTTTGTGTGTGTTTCTGCTAAGATTTAAGGAGAAAAGATTTTTTTGTCACATATAATCTGTTTTTTAGCTTGGTTCCACAGTTGTTTAAATTCTAGCAGGTCTGTTCTGTTTTTTTTTCTTTTTTAGGTGGTAGTTTGACCAGGCTTTGTCTTGTTTTAGTAAGGCTTTGGAGTTGTGTGTTAGCCATCATAAAAGTTTGTATTTGGTATGAATTTTCGTAATGGGGGCTAAGTTATTGAGTACATTCAGGAAAGCATCATTGAAATATTGGACTGCAAGATCGGGCTAGAGGGTTTTGAGAGGCCTCAACTCAGACTGCTGGAAAAGGGTGTTAAATAAAGGAGGAGAGAAGTTTGTTTTGTTGAGAATGAGTTTGAAACTTAAATTCTTGGGGGAGTGAAATTTTTTTTCTGAGGATGAACGTTGGTGTATGGTTGCTGAGGGTACCGAGAAGGCAGCCGGCAGTCTAATCTGAAGTTGAATTATTTATAAGAATCCAATCGAGGATAGATTGCTTATTAGAATGTTTGTCAGTGCGGGTTGGAGAATGAATAGTTTGGGTGAAATTATAGAGGTTTATAAAATTAGAGGGGTTCTCAGATAAGCATGTAAGCCAATCTAGGTTGAAGTCACCAAGGACAATGGTTTCCTGGGTGAAACTAGTGGCTATCCAGTACAGGAGTATGACCGGAATGAAGGGAACGAAGGGAGGGAGAATGGCGGGATCATCAAGTGGTTTAGTGACTTTTAAAAATGAGCCAATGGAGGGCAGGAGGCAAAAGACTGCCAAAGTTATCAGGCCCAGTAGTGTAAGAGAAAAGTCAGGCTGTGATGTAGGAGGGCACAGGGATCAGCCATTGGTCAAGTGTTATTTGGAAAATTAGCCAATGGGTGTAAGGCGGATGAACCCACCAAAAGTGGGAGTCTAATTGGTAAATGGAATAAGGGAGATGGCTGCAGATAGGAGATAATAGAAATAGGGTTACTAGTTGTATTAATTTGGAAATGGAAAAGATACCACATGCACTTTGAAGCCATAACACTCATAACCCAAACGAGATCAAGAAAACCAAACCCCCTCCCCCCACCACACCACAAGCAGAGTAGGTACATAGAGAGGAAACCCAAACAAACCAAAACGTAACCATCTACTTGCTTATGAGAATATAACAGGTGCAAAACAATGCAATTGGTAAAGACAGTAGAAGTAAGCTGGCAGAATTCACCAGGGTCCATGAGTGAGTCCGAATATGAAAGTGTGTGAAGCAGTTGAAAGTCCAGACCTTCAATAGTCATTAACAATTTTGAAGAATTACATTTTCTTTCATTAAAACTTAGAAAGAGAGACCCGCAGTTGCTTTCGACTGGGGTGTTGGGGCAAGTTCTGTCTGTATGTCAGACTGTGTGGGAAGAACTAGAAGTATGCGGCCAACCAGGCATGTACTGCAGACCCCTGTGTAGATTATTTATTTTATTATGAAGAGCAAAATCAAAACTCTCAGTGAGCAGCGCTTTTGCTCTCGCTTCGTCAGATCTGCCAACAAGAAAATCATTTCTAGACTTGTATAAGAAAGTCAGTCCTTCTTCCACTTCTTAAGGCATATTAGAGAGGTTTTTACCCAGCATAATGTTATCTAGTTAGCACTTAAATAAGCTCTGATAGCCTACAGCAGTTACAATTATCACGTTGCTAGCACCAAGATGTTATTTGGCATCAGCACCAGTAGACAGGATGCAGATCTGTAGCTGAACTGCATACCAACATTCATGTTAGCACAGCCCAGCACCACCCCAAAATTAGTCTATCAAAAGCACTAAAAGTTCTACTCTCATGTCCACTTCATTCACTATTTTAAGAGACAAACAATCACACAAACAGCCTCAGCAGGTTTGCTTCCTATGCATCTGCAAACAAGGTTTAATGCCCACTATACATGTCCTATGCAGTTTTCATAATGAAAAATATCAGATCTGGCACACAGTATCACATTTATGTAACTATGTGAGGTTTTTTTTGTGGGCAGGGAGGTAAGTTGTAAAAATGCAATACTCATACCTGCATTTCAGAGTTAATATTGCATATCAATTATAGTACAAGTTGTCACTCAGCTGTGGAAAAAATTTAATTATTAAATGAGTATTCCTGGAGTCACTGATGATTCAGTTTGTGATACATGTGATACGTAGCACTGCATTATTCAAGCCTTGTTACGGCCAGCTTTCCCACACAGAATGTGATACAAAAATGTCATAGAAATGCGTATGCCTGAATCACTAACATTAATCCTGGAAATGTGCCCAACACTCTGCATTAAATGGCACTTGCTACTTATACTAGTCACCTTTTCTGAGTTGTCATTCTGCAGTTTGGTAATCTTCTGCCTCTAGATTGGTGTACAAGTCTCATAAATGTCCTCCGGGGACTCACAGAATAAGGAAATGAGGCAAGATGCCCAGAACTGTCACAGAGGGGGAAGGTGTCTTGTTTAAGTGTTGTTCTGTCAAAGTGCAGAGCTTACGCATTTAATTGAATTAAGTACAAAGCCACACTTCTGTTTTCCTTTCAGCAACTGCTGCAGCCCTGATGACCTGAAGTGAAAATGAAAGAAACAAAAAGCAGGCTTTTTCACATTCACTTCTGAAAATGGTCTGCTGTTTTAGATAACTGTTATAACAGCACGATGCCTGCTTAATGATTTGTGGCCAGCTATAGATTTGAGTTATAAAAAGGAATTTACATCCTTTTACTATTGTTGTGCTTTCTTGGGGCCTCACCCTTCACTACGTGTCAAGTCACTTACCATCTTCATTCTGCCTGCTTACCTGGTGGACAGCTTGGAGCATAAACAGTCATGTTCATCACTGTATGTAATTCAAGTATTCTCACACATGCTACCACACCTGACTGCACTGCTGTCAAGCATGAAAGTCCTTTAGCTTCATCCACGTGCCCAAGGCTTCCATGGGATATTATCCTGATAAGTCTGTCTTGTAAATGATGCAAGGTTTCAGCTGCTTGATGCCTTCCCTACACAAAAAGTACATGCCAATGTAATGCTGGGTTGGCACTTTCTGAAAAAGGATAGTGCTTACAACAATAATATTAACAATAATAAAAAATAAAAATAGTAGTTCTCCATGTAGCAACAGTGTAAGTGCACATGATAGCCACTCATGACCCTCATCTGCCCTGTGTACTTAATTAGGATTAGGAGCAGGATGCATTAAAAAATAATACACAGTGGCATAGTACCTATCTCAGATGTTTGTGAGGGGAAATATTTGAAAAATTACTTAGAAGTCACTAAAAAGTGTCAAAATTCCCATAGAAGATGCACATAGACCCCAACCAGAACGACCCTCATAGACAACTGATAAAAGGCAAAAGGCATCATGGATGGCATACAAATTTCCCTTATCATTTAAGTAATGAAATAGCAAACTAGGGCAAACTAGGAAGTTGCCAGTAAAAAAATGCCCTAGGGAGTTGCTAGTAAAAACAAAAAAACAGTTACTGTCTTCTGTACATATTGCTAGTGAGACTACAGTTGGAGTGCTATGTGCAAGTCTGGAGTTTTCTGGAAGAACAACCCTGAAGAGGTGAACTAAAATATAAGGGCTTTACCAGAAATCATGAGAAATGTGACTAAAGAAACTTAAAATATATATCCCAGAGAAAAGATAAGGGAAAATATGTTATTCCTGTACATCAGTGACATATGTAAAGCCCATAATTCTACCTGACAGTTACCCATTCCATTTAAAAAATACTTTATTGTATCCAGGATAACCATATTCCTTTGATTTGCTTAACATGTCCTCTCTGTCCTGTGTATTGTTTTTCTAGTTTAATCTTATTATATTTCCCCTTAATGTCTTGCATACCCACACCATTTCGATGTGTACGATATAGGTGTCAGTTAAAAACAGATTAACTCTTATAGTCTCTTCTCCCAGACCTTATCATTCACCATCCTAGTTGCCTTTCTCTGCGTTATTTCCAATGAAGAGATTTACTTTTCTTGTCAGGCCTTTAGAACTGTGCATAGTACCACAGCCAGTCCTTAACCACAATATTCTGGCCACACCTTAAACATACAACTCCAGCCAAGCAACAACCACAACATTCAGGCCACACCCTAACCAGAGTACTCTGGTCATGCCATAACCGATGCATGATAAAGTGGTATTAATACCTTCTTAGCTCGTGATTCTACACATCAAGAAATAAATCCAAACATTTGATTTGCCTTTTAAAGCACAGTCTGCCCCTGAACTTTTGATAATAATGCACAGGTCAGTGTCCTAAGCCAAATTCATAGGCTTACTCCTCCATTTTTTGTATTCCATTCCTGGTTTCCATTATCCACCTTGCACTTGGAAGGACTGAAGTGAAGCTGTCTCATTTTAGTTTATATCTTCAACTTTCTAATGTGTTTCTTCTGCCATTTGGTAACAAAGTAAGTAGGCTGGTCATTAGACCCTTTTCAGCCATTACCCAAGTTCCAAAGTAGCAGCAGACAAAACCAAATAGTAATAGAAAAATAGCAAACAGAAGCAACACACATGATGATTATGCATGGATAACATTTTGTAATGCATTGTTATAAATAACGTGGATATATATATATATATATATATATATATATATATATATATATATATATATATATATATATATACACACACACACACATGCACATTATTTATAACAACGATTAAGACTGTGTTTTCTGTATACATACGTTTGTATTTAAATTATGTACAGAAGGGATTTCATTTTGTTCAGTCTGAAATATTTATGCTTGTATTAGAAAACACAGACAGTAGTGTTGTGACATCTCATACTTTGATTATTCAGTGTGTCTTAAAATGCTCCGATAGTTTGCTTTTGAATACCGATAGTGAGCTTTGAGAGCCCCTATATTTGAAGGTAAGTAATTCCAGGTGGCTGTGCGTACTTTTGAGAAGGCTCTTTACCCTGTAATGGTGCCAAACCTAGGCCTTATGAGGAGCAGTCCCTCCTTTTCTGTGTTTTTTAGTACATAACTTGGATCCCTTATGGGAAGTTTGGATTTCAGTGAGAGTAATTACTAAGCATTTGAATATGAGACTATTAAGCATAATAAAATTCTCTGCTTGGTACTAGGCGTGAGTCAAAGTCTTTTTGTAGGTCACAGTGATGTGTGTTGTGGCTGGCTAAGATGAAAAAGTGTCAGATTTTGTTTCCTCTTTATTTGTAGCTTATGGGAGGGAGGGTTATAAGGGGGACTGTGTATTCAGTTTTAGGAATTAATACATTTTTGACAGTTGATTGCTGTGCATTTGGGATAGAAGTCATGTTATTCTGCCATAAAGCTTCAGTTGAGCCAAAACTTTGCATAGTATATCATTGCTATGATCTGAGAAAGAGAGTGTGGGGTTCAATAGGATACCCAGGTGTTTTTGCATGGTCAGATTGAAAATAACATTGTCATATGTGTGTCTCTTACTGCTATTGGGGGAATATTTGCAGTGTTTTGAGGGGTTCCAAACAGCATGATACTGGACTTGTCAGGAATGATTTTTAGTTTGCTGTTTATAGTTGTATTGCAAAGTACAGAGAATTCTTATAGTAAGTTATCTTGTAATGTGTCGGGTGACTGGATTCAATGAGTAGGAGGTTGTTGCTGTACTTTAATAAGTTCAGTTGGGAGACGTCGTAGGAGAGATCACTCATAAATAGGGAAAAGAACAAGTGACCAAGGTCTGAGCCTTGAGATACACCAAAATTTAGAGTTTCTGGTTTTGAAAATATGTCATTGCTGTATACCTGAAAACTTCTGTTTTCAAGGTAGCTTTGAAACCACTGTACTCTGTTTCTGCCAAAAGTTAAGTTTGGAGAGCTTATTGAGAAGAAGAGGATGATTAACTATCTTGAATGCTGTGGTCGTATCAATGAACATACCTCCAGTCAGGAGTCTGTAATTCATGTTGTAGTAGATATTATTAGTGACTGTGCAGAGTCCGGTCAGTGTGCTAAAAACATTGTGGAACCATGTTGTTGGCCATATACAAGACTATAGGTATTTATGTTTGAAAAGATTTTGCTTGTATAGAGGTTTTTCATATATATTGATAAGTGGACAGAGGTTGGAAATCTGTCTGTAGTTCTTAGTTTGTGGGCTTGGAGACTTTAGGTAGTGGGACTACAGTAACATGCTTAAAGTAGTGGGGAATATTGTCGCGGTAAGTGAGAAAAGGTTGTAAATATGTCAAAGGTTTATAGTAATTAGTTCTGTCATTTTAGGAAGATGGGGTATACTGTGGAGAATTTAACTCTAGAGTTAGTATTTAGTTTAGATAGCAGGTCTTTTATTTCCTTGCAAGATATTTTTTAAAGTAAAAGGTGCTACTGTAATCTGCCAGGGGTAAAGAGAATGAAAAATTGGAATATCCATTAGATTACTTTGATTTGTATGTGGTTTTGTCAAGCATTGGATAGTTAAGTAGAAAGTTTCTGTGATTCTCTGTGAATTTTGTGTTTTCGTTGCCATTTGATGTCTGCCTTGTTTTATCAGGACCAGTGATTTAGCCAGTTAGTTGTTTAATAGCTTTCCAGAAGGATATTAAGGATGTTGTGAGGGTCTCTTGTTGGTTTCTTAGATAAGTGGCTATGGCAACAGTAACTGCAATTCTGGCTTCCTGTCATAGTTTTAGATAGTTTTGGTGTGTGTCCTGATTGTTGGGGTTTTGTTTCCATAATACACAAGTGAAGTCTCTTTGCTTCGTTGTTTGGCTAGTCTGGTAGTGACCTAGGGGCAGTGTGGACTTCTAAGTGTTCTTTAGGATATGGGGAATAGGCTATATTTAATGCCTGACAGTGTTTGAATGAAACAGGATGGGATGTTATTAGGGCTGATGGCAGAATATATGAGAAACCATTCGGTGGATTTCAGAGTCATCACCATCATCCCCTTTTTCCCATTTACATGGGGTCAGGGTATCGTATTAACTGTCGCCAACTCTCTCGATTCAGTGCCACTCTCCTGCCTTCTTCAACACTCATGCCTGACTGTCGCAGATCTTATTTCACACAATCCAGCCACCTCTTTGCTGGACGCCCTCGCTTCCTCTTACCTTCTTCCTGTCTGTCCCAAATCTCCCTCACCAGATTGTCTTCTGCTTTTCTACACATGTGCCCATACCATCGTAATCTGTTTTCTTTGATCTTTTCTGCAATTGGAGCTACTTTGGCTTCTGCTGTTATGTCCTCATTTCTTCGCCTGTCCCGCAGTGTGCATCCTACCACCTTTCTCAGGCACTTCATTTCCATCACCTCCAGCTTCTTCAACTGTTCTGCCTTTACTGCCCAGGTTTCTGTACCATACAGTAGTACTGGTCGCACCACTGTCTTGTACACCTTACTTTTCAGCTTCTTTGGCATTCTTCTGTCATATACTACACCTGATACTCTATGCCAGTTGACTGCAGCCCCTCTGATTCTAGCTTTGACCTTTTCATTCAGACTACCCTTCTCCTCAACCACCCCTCCCAGATACTTAAAGCTGTTTACCTGTTCCACTATCTTCCCATCTATCTCTATTCTCAGCTTCTTCTGATTTCCCCAATCTGCTGCCATTACCACTGTCTTATCTGTGCTTAGTTTCATCCCATGTGCCTTCAGATTTGCATTCCATTCTCCTATCCTTTGCTGAAGTTCTAGATCAGAGTCTGCCTGTACTGCCACATCGTCTGCATACAGCAGCTTTGTTGCTCTGAACCTCCAACCTGTTTGCTGATGTAGTCCATCACCAGTATGAACAGCAGTGGGCTCAGAGCTGAACCCTGGTGTACATCCACTCCCACTGGGAACCCCTCAGTGACGCCAAACACTGTTCGTACTTGAGTCACTGGGTCCTTGTACATAGCCTGTACTAATTCTACCAATGTTTCTGGGACTTCAAACCAACGCAGTACTGCCCAGACCAGTTTTCTTGGGACCTTGTCATATGCTTTCTCCATGTCTAGAAAAGCCCAGTTTGAATCTCTCCTCTTCTCTAGTTTCTTCTCAATTATCTGTCTCAATGCAAACATCGGGTCAATTGTGCTGCATCCTGATCTGAATCCGAACTGTTCATCTCCCATCTTACATTCTACTATTCTGCGTATCCGTTTATCAATCACCCTCTCCAGAACTTTCATGCAGAAGCGGTACTGCCCCAGAAACAGCCTACAATGAGAGTAGAAGAGGAGCCCAGCTTAGAAGAAGTAAGAGCAGCACAAAGGAAAATGAAGTCAGGGAAAGCAGCAGGCTCAGATGAGGTCACAGCAGATATAATAAAGATGCTCGGTGAGCTAGGGGAGAAATGGCTCCTGAGGGTACTAATTGCAGTGTGGAGAGAAAGGCGTATTCCAGATGACTGGAGAATAAGCATACTCGTGCCATTGTACAAGAACAAAGGGGGCATCCACCACTGTGGACAGTACAGAGGCATCAAACTCCTACCACATTGCATGGATTTCAGAGTGTTAGCCAGTATTTCCTATTTTGATTCCCAAAATGTTTTTCCTGTTGTAATTTGGGGTATATACTTCTTTGTTTTGAAGGACTGGTAAGAGATAACTGTGTAATGGCCACTACGAGTATTTAGAATCACCTTGATCAGCATGCAAATGTAGGTTATGTTAGTTAAAATAAGGTCTAGTGTGGAATCCTTCCATGTTTGTTGATTGGGTTGTGTCACACCTTCCATTCCAAATATTCTCATATATTTCTTCAGAAATTGACCCTCTTTCATTATATTTCTCTTCTAGGTCCCCTCTTAAAATGGTGTGGGCATAAGATCCCCAACTCTGATGTCCACATGTAGTGCATTTACTGTTGGACCCAGCACATCTGGACGCATCTTGTTCTATATGTGTGGCTAGATCAATTAGTTACAGGAGGAATAAGCTAATTTTGAAAGGCCTCCTTCCTGCTTCATCTTCAGGCACTTCTTCAGGGGCAAAAACCCCTTCCCAGAAATTGAAGGAGCCCAGAGAGCCCTGTAAGTGGTCTCCTGCGTGGTCACTGCAGCCTACACCTACTGTACAACCTCCAAAGAAGGTTCCTAAAATCTCACATTCGAAACCTTCAGATCTGGCACAGTCTACTGTTCCATCTCCTTGGCCCATGATCCCAGGTTCCCTCTGGAGCCAGTGTCTCCAAGACTGAGGTCTCCCTTTTTGCAAGAAATGCCTAAGAAGTCTTCAAGGCCACCTTCCACATTCTCTTCTGTTAAGTCTTCCTGTAGTCTGTCCAAAGCAGAGGTGGCTAGATGATGAGGAAATTCCTCAGAACACAGATCCAGATGGGGGTTTGCCAGCTCTGTCTCCCATTGGATCCATGAGCCTCCAACATTCTTTTTAATTTGTAATTGCTCCTTCTCCAATCTGACTACCCGTTTCGAAGACCTTGGATCTGAGATCCCCGGGAGTCAAACCGTCGAATCCGAAGGTTATTTCATCCTCGACTCCAGCTACTTCCCTGACCTGATCAGCTCTGGCACTGTTGGAACACGATGGCTGTCGGACCCAAAGCATTGGTGTCGGATCTGAGGGGTTGACTTTTTCTCCAAAGTTTTCTGAGCCTTCACTTTCTTTCAGAGCTTTGCCACTTGATAGCTCAGCTCCGATTCCGCCCCTCAGAGCAGGAAGTTGGGGGGGCACGGGGGTTGTCTGCTTTGGCTCCGGTGGGATTGTCCTCAGCCTCTCCAGGCCGTTCTGCTTTTGAGGTGGTGGAGAGGGCTTTCTGTCAATCCACTGTAGTGTTGACTCTACCTTCTTCGGATCCATACCCTACTCCCTGTCTGGATCCTGTGTCTGAGTCCTCACATCCTACACCTCAGGGACAGCCATCCCAGAAAAGCTTCCAAGCAGTTCTCACCAGGAAACTAACTGCCTGTTCCAATGCCTCCCCAGAACATCCTACTGAGGAGGACCAAGTTTGATGAGGGGGAAGGGTCCCCATAATCTCCACCTGAAGATGTCTCATCTGGAGACATCTTAGAGATCCTTCACTAAAAAAGTTGGTTGGTCTTCCAAAACCCCTTCCCAGGAGGAATCATTTTTCTTGGAAGCCTTCAGGTCTTTACCCCCACCTCCTGTGGATAAGCTCATAGATTTTGTCTCCCGAAGAGCATGGAAGGAACTGGACTCTCTGGAACCTATTCCCAAATGCCCTAACAAAATCTTAAGCTCCCCTTCTGATAGACAGTAGGGATTCCTCTAGATGTCATGGTTGTTGTGGCAGCCAACAAAAAGGAGCTTTCTGAACAAAGTTACATTGTCCATCCTCCAAACAGAGAGTCTAGGGATTTGGACAGATTTGGGAAGAGAGTGCATGCATCAGCAACATCTGTCCTGCGATCAATGAACTACCTGGCACATTTCAGCAAATTACAGAGGGACTTGATAGAGCAACCCTCTAATTCTGTCCCAGGGTCCATGTCCTCAGAGGAACATAAGTCATTTTCCTCCCGAGTGGCCATCCTACAACTGATTACAATGTGTTCATGAGGTTGATCTCACATACTGAGGAGGGTACCTTGAAGGCGGCCGGTTCAGGCATATCCATAAGAGACACCCCTGGATGCGATTGTGTGATTTTGCTGAACTCTTCAAGGCGTCATTCACCAATACTCCCTTTGATGGGTCATCTTTGTTTGGCTAAACAGTAAAAGAGACTCTCTCCCACAGTGAACAAGATGGAAAGACCTTGTCTGCCTTTGGAATTTGGTTTTCTACCCCTCAGAGACCTTTCTCTAGGAACCAATGTGGCGGTAAGAAAATGTGTTTCAAGAAATCTCAAGGTCCTTTCCAGGAGTCACATGGGGAATTTCCCCCAGAGGCAGAGGGAGAAATAACTAGAGTAGTAGATGTCTTAGGAGGCAGTCAGGGGTGCTTATCCAGCCACCAAAATGCCTGGTTAGCCATTGCAAAGGATCATATCCAGAGGATATTTCATTCTCCGTTTTACAAATTCCAGTAAATACAAGGAAGATTCTCCCTGATATTCCAACTAATCAGAGAGAGCTAGCAGCTCAAGAGATTGCAAAGTTGCTTGGCAAAAGAGTCATCCAAGAGCTCTCACCAGACCAAACAGGATCTGGAATTTACTCAAGATTCCTTTTAGTGTCAAAAAAGACAGGGGACTTTAGACCTATCTTAGATCTAAGTTATCTAAACTAGTTTGTAAAGCATTCCAAATTTTCACCACAGCCTCCAGGGTGTTCACCAAATACATGGCGGTAGTAGTAGCTCACCTGAGACTGCTTGGATTCAGAGTGTTTCCTTATTTAGATGACTGGCTCCTTGCTGCACCAACCAGGCATTTACTAGTAAAAGCCAGTGACTGGTTACTTCAACTGTCACTGTTGCTGGGAATCACCATCAGCATACAAACATCTCATCTTCAACCAGTTCAAGTTGTGGATTTTATAGGGGCTCGCTTAGACACAGTCAGTTGTCTAACTCTTCTGCCTGAAAACAGCATTCTTACTTTGAAGACACACATCAAACAGATTCCCCTGCAAAACCGATCCTAAAAGCTCTAGGGTTGATGGCTGCTACAATAACTCTAATTTCCACTGCTCACTTCCACATGAGAATTCTTCAATGGACCCTAGCCGTGCAATGGTCCTTTCATCATTATCACTTGAATCACCCGATAAAATTGTCTCAAGTTTTCAAAAAGTATCTTCTTTGGTGAATCTACTCCAAGGAGATCGATCAGGGCCGTCCATTTTTCCCTCCTCCCCCCAGCTCCACATGGACCACAGATGCCTCCCACTTGGCGTGGAGGGGGGTATTACTTGGGATGGCCTGCACAAGGCATGTGATCCCCACAAGAAATCAATTTGCATATTGGTGTCCTACAGATGAGAGTGGTGCTTTTAGCATTGAAGTCCTTCCAGAGCTTTCTCCCTCTAGGGACTATTGCAGTACAAATGGGCAACATGTCAGTAGTCTGGTACATTAACAAACAGGGGGGAACCAAATCCTATCCCCTCTGTCAAGAAGCAATGAGAGTAAGGCAGTGGGCAATCACATCCAACTGCTTTCTTGAAGCTTGATACTGGGAAAATTCAACATTCTAGTGGACAAACTCAGCAGGACCATCCTCATTTGCCTCATGAGTGGTCTCTCAACCAATCAGTGACAAACATGACCTTCCATATATGGCATCAACCGTGCTGTGACCTATTTGCATTCTCCTCAACAACAAATGCAGCAGGTTCTTTGCCCTTCTCCCACCTCAGGGACAATCACCAAAAGATTCTCTGGTTCATGTTTGGCCCTCCAGTCTCCTTTATGCTGTCATCCCCAAGTTTCTTCAGAAGGCACTTTGGTTGAACAGTACAGTAATCCTCATTGTTCCCTTTTGGCCTCAACAAGTGTAATTTCCCTTCTTTGATCTCATATAGTATGTCCTCCTTGGAAGCTGGATTGCAGTTCAGATCTCCTGTCTCACACATCAGGGCAGGTTCACCCGGATATTGCAGGCCTCAGGTTAACAGCATGGTTTCTCCAATTCCAATGATGGCTAGACATTCCAGGCTTTCCTCCATCGTTCAAAAAATCCTAGTCTCTTCTCATAAAACTTCAACTAGGAAAATTTAGAAAAGTAAATGGAAAAGGTTTTTGTTTTGGGCTCATCAGAGAGAATTAGATCCCTCTGGGACTTTGCTCCCAGCTGTTTTAGATTTCCGTGCCTCGATTTTTCATGATGGATCAAGTTTTCCACTGTCAAGGTTCAGTTAGCAGTCATCTCCATTGTTCCCTTTTGGCCTCAACAAGTGTAATTCACCTTCTTTGATCTCATATAGTATGTCCAACTTGGAAGCTGGATTTCCAGGCTTTCCTCCATCGTTCAAAAAATCCTAGTCTCTTCTCATAAAACTTCAACTAGGAAAATTTAGAAAAGTAAATGGAAAAGGTTTTTGTTTTGGGCTCATCAGAGAGAATTAGATCCCTCTGGGACTCTGCTTCCAGCTGTTTTAGATTTCCGTGCCTCGATTTTTCATGATGGATCAAGTTTCCCACTGTCAAGGTTCAGTTAGCAGTCATCTCGAACTATCACATCAGAGATAGTGCTTCTCTTTTAGCATCATCCAAATTATGTAAGGCCTTTCTTAAGGGTACCTTTTTACTTACACTTCCAATAAAGGGCCCTTTTCCACCTTGGAACCTCACTGTAGTTTTGCAAATTTTAGTACTTTTTTCCTTTTGAACCATTAGCTAAAGTATATAGATCTTGATTTTCTTTTTTGGAAAACTGTCTTTCTGGTAGCTATAACTTCTGCAAGATGAGTATATGAACTCCAAGCACTGTCTTTCAAACCTCCATACTTGATACTTCACAAGCACAAGGTTACTTTTCGCAACAATCCTTTTTCCTACCAAAAGTTGCTCCTGAAACTAATAACAAACAAGTCATAAGTTTGCCAGTTTTCTTTCCTAAATTTGAAAACAAAAGTGAATACACACCCTTTGTCTTCTTGATGCACATAGGCAGCTTTGTTTTTACCTTCACAGGACCAAGGAATATATCTTATAGCAGCAAACTCGATCTGAGGGTTTGTAGTGGTTGTGGGCAATATGGGTAAGGGAAGAGCTTGAGATTCAGATCCTGGAATCTTTAGAATGTGGCTGAGTCGGATCCGAGGATTGGATCTGAACCCATTCATTGAGGAAGAAAGAAAATAGACAACACAGATGGAACATTATGGTGAGTACATAACTTCTTTTTATCTCTTCATATAAAGGCAGCCTTCATCTGCTGGAATTTGTTGATGGAAAATAAACAGCTAACAGCTTTATGTTGCAAGAAACAATTCTTTTTAAATACTAGAGAACTACCATTTTCATACTTTCTATTTTCTACCCTGTTTAATTGGAGAAGAAAAAAATTCTTGCCTGCAGAATAAATTAAGAACATATACTTCCACCTGTATAAAAATAGGGGAATTATTATTTATTTTAATATACATATAATGTGTATCAGTAAACTCTCCCTTAGCAGCCCAAGATCACAAAACTATATTACTTATATCCAGCCTTTATCTTATCACAGTATATATCATAGATGCATTACAGTCAAGAAAAGTGCTTTCTTACTTTAATAGCACTAGCATATGTGACAATAGAAGGTACTACCAGCCATGCCAGGAGAAGTACGGCAGTGTATTTGTAATATATGTGAGTAGCGCTAGCTGGAGTTTTGTAAAGAATTATATGTAATTTGTGTATCAAACTGATTTGTACAGATGCTTGTGTTTAAAAATGTATTTGTAAAGTTGCTTGTGTTAAAATGTATCAACAGTGTGCCCTACTGGAGAGAAGAGAAATGTACATGTATTATTGTAACTGAATTGCTAAATGTGTATGTTTTGGCAGAGGATACTGGAAGAGAAGATGTTAATCAAAAACTTAAAAAATAGTATGAACATTAAACTACTGGACCTAGGCCATAAAGATGTTAGCTCACAGTTTTGAATGAAGCTAGAGACGCAATGTCTGTAAGATGTATGGTTTATTAACTCCTGTAGGAAGAAAGGAGGTGTTTTATGGTTTTATGACTTCTGGCAGCTGCACCAAATCTGAGCAATGCTCTTGTGTGCATATTATTGACATGTAGATGCTAAATTCTTGGAAGCTTCTAGAGCTCGTGATAGTGTGGGAACCAGAAGTCAGATAACCAAATGTATGTGATGTCATTCTGTAGAGAAATAATGTTTTAATATTAGCGGAGACTGCCATCTCTTGGCAGTCTGTTCTTGGAACTTGACAAAGAAGGAAGACCACTCACCCACTTCATCTTGCCTTGCGCTAGTAAGTGAACAGGGATAGTGATTCTGTAAATCCATTAGGAAAATATAGTGAGAATAGTTAAGTATTGTTTTCTGTAACTGCATGAATCTTTCCAGCTGTGTTATTTTTAATATGTCCTGGGACTAAAACGCTGGTGTTTAATGTAAATAGATATTTCATATTTTTTTGTTCTTTTATTATTATTATTTTTTTTAATATATTTAAACTTTTCATTGTGGCTGGCCCTTTTAGAAAAATATTTAAGCTTTGAGAGTATTTGCATATTTTTTTGGTAATAACTCTGGCCACTCCTGAAAGCCTTGCTGTTTGGTCAACATTACCATTTGTATTAATATTAAGTTTACTCAGTATAATTGGATACCATTTTATGAGCCTTATAGTAACTGACTGGTGGCAGTGAATCTACCTTACAGTCTGGGCAATGTTAGTAGAGTGGGTAATCTGTGCCAGCCTTTTCCAGGTGTATGTGAAAATTAAATCTCAAAGAGTGTGTGTGTGTGTGTGTGTGTGTGTGTGTGTGTGTGTGTGTGTGTGTGTGTGTGTGTGTGTGTGTGTGTGTGTGTGTCAGCTACTTGGAGCAGGGATGCAAAATACTGGTTTCACAGAGAGGGTGCTGGAGGGTTTGGCTTGGACACTTGGCTGAGGACCTAACCCTACAGCTGTGCCAGTGGGGAGTCTTACTGTGGACCTGGAGGGAGTCAGATAGAGAAACCCAAACTTCAGACTGAGTGTTCCCTGTGTGCTTTTAAGGGAATTTGTGCTTGATGTAGAGCGATCTGCATCTGGAAATACTGAGCGTATCCATTTGTATTCCAAGTGAACATCTCTCTCCAGTGTCAGTGATGAGAATTGAGGCTCCTTGATTACTGGCCCAGAGTGGGGATGTCACAGCATAAACAACAGTTACTGATGAGACTCCCCATCTCACATTTCAGATACTCATGCATACATTTTACAGGGTCTATGTTTAGCGATAGAATGGCACATTCCCTGAATGGCCATTTATCTCATACATAACAGCAAACGTGCCATTCATTGAAAGACCATATGATCGTAAAAAATATCAAATGATCATAGTTGGCCAACATAAAGGAAACAGCAAGACGTATGTATTTATCAGTAACATAGGGATAAGGAAACTTGCCCTTTCCCCACTGTAGTGTGATCTCGGAGTTGGCATATATAATTAATGGGGGTATGGGGAATGCACCCCCTCCACACCCCACACTAATTATATATACCAACTCCAAGATACCACTACAGTGAAGAAAGGGCAGGTTTCCTTATAACGATAAGTATGTACTACGTTCCGTTTAATTTATGTTGGCCAGCTATGATCGCTTGATGAAATTATTTATGATCAGATGGCCTTTTGATGAAAGGAAGTTTTGATGGTCTGTGTAAAATGAATGGCCGTTCTATGAACATGCAGTTCGATTGGTAAACATAGACCCCCCTTTTACAATATAACATGCAGTTTACTACAAAACATTTATAATACACATTTTACTAAGAACAAAATATTTTTTTCTTTGTTGCGTACATTTACATCTTCAGACCTGTCATTGTCCTTTCAAACATTGATGGCAAAGTGGTAATTATGCTAGAGTCCTCCCATCACTTAACGCAGTCAAGAAACACCCTCAACACAATCTTTTTAGCCAATTCTTGTAGAAGCACATTTTTATATCCAAACTACATCTTATGGAACTGACACTTTATAATTCTTCTGTTTATTTTCTACTTTCAAATTATTGCTGGTCTTCTCCCTTATCATCTTTATTATTTTTTTTTTTTTTTTTCCCTGATTCTTGAACAAAAAAGCAGAGAGCCTGTAAGACTGTCCCGATTCTTCTTCCACAGATTTTTTTGTTTATTGTTGTGACAACGGATGTTGCTATATCTATTATTATATATTATATTATATTATATTATATTATGTTATATTATATTATACCATATTATATTATTTAAAATCTGTTTTAACTGTGTATGTTGCATGAACTAGTATGGTATTAATCAGCAAAACATTTTAAGATGTTTTGTCTGAGCTGGTTTAACTGTAACTTGTCCCAGAGCAGTATAACTTCACTTACTGGAAAGAAATGAAGTGAACTAACCTATCTGCACAATTTTAGACACTAGCTATGGAAATGCTTTTATTTATTTATTATTAGACTGTTGTCTTTGTTTCATATGATACGTTTTTTGAAAAAAAAATATTCTATATATGCCACATAATCTCCAGCGTATACAATGAGGTGTAGAATATTTGTATAGAAAATGCATCTCATTTGCTTCATTAAAAAAGAAATGTGGCTCCAAAACACTACTTAAGATCATTTGGTCAGTCTCTTCTTTAATAGTCAGGAAAAAAAATCCCTTAACTGTGGACAATTCATAAAGCTCACCTGCATTAATTTGCAATCTTGATATAATAACAATGGTTATATTAAGATTCATTTTCTAAAAAGGGTTGCATTAATAATGCTGTTATTATTTTTTATTTATTATGTATTTTTTATTTGTTAACCAAGGAAGTCAGATGGTCCACAGAACCTTTTTAGTCAAAACCAAAAGGGTTAGGGTAAACAGAGACAGAGGAGAGAGAGAGAAGAGAGAGAGAGAGAGCATTTAATAAATCCAGTCAGCCTGCAGATTTTTGAAAGGTAAGAAGAAACTGAGGTACCCCAAAAATAAACACAGGCACAGGGAAGAACATGCAGACTGCACACAGAGACTAGAAGTCATGCATTACTATGTCATTTTACTTCTCTGTGCCGTGCCAAAAACAAACAAAATTTCCAGGGGACAGAACACTGTAAATGTAGTTGTAAAATTAGGAATGTTTCTGAAATTAGGGAAGCTGAGCAGCATGCTATGAATGAGGCTTTCACTACAGTTGGAAAGGGTGTCATGTAATTTGTTTTAAATTATGTATGCTTTGTTGCCCCCTCACCCACTACCACATTGTCAGTTCTACTAACAATTATAAGGAGCAGAAGAAATTCAGTTTTGAAATAAGATTTTCAGTGTAGAACCAGAAAAGTACTAAACTGCTGCCAGCATTTGAACTTTAAGAGAGTGTAGCGTAAATCCCACCAACAGCTGAAGTGTGGAATGCAGAGGAAATAGTTAACTACAGTGGTGTACGTAGTAGCCAAGAAGTACAGAAACTCCAACAGAAGCAAATATGAACAAAAAAAAATGTGAAATGCATATCCTTCCTCTGAAGGATTACTGAATCAAGACAGATGCCCTTCTTGGAGATATAACAGATAATTTTTTTTACCATATCAGTTGATGAAGAAGACCCTCAACAACTGATATGTAAGATGTGTGAACAGCAAAAGTGAAATGGCAGTCCATACATGACATCACAGTGTGCATTGTCACAGGTGCATGATCGTTCCAATGCTAATTGGTGGAGAAAATAAACTCAGTCCCAGGACCCCTTTAAGGAGGCCTTCAATGTTAGACATTACAGTATTTACTTTAAAATAGCATGAGGAAACAACACAAGTTAGACAGAAACCTCTTATTTAAGGCTACAGCTTCAGAAGATGTTAAATTGTTTAATTAATAATCTCATTTTAAATATCAGTAAAAAGAATTGCATGAATCCATTCCAGTTGTAAAAGAAGTACAGGAAATCTGTCCCTATCCATTTTGTTCCCTTTCATTGGTGCACTTACCTTCTGGGCACCTCAGGCTATGCAGTAGCAAGAAATGATTGCAATTATTCCCACTGCTGGGATGTCTTGGGGGACATCACTGTAGAAAGAAAATGTTCAGAAAAAGACTAAGGGATAAACTGACATCCACAAACAACTTCTGAAATTCTACAGCGCTATGATTTTTACAGTGTAAAAATATGTATTTTTTTGTAATACCAGGACCTGTTGTTGCAATGAGTACAGTGCCGCAAAATTGTGATATTGTGTACCAAGAATTTGGTATGCACTAATAGCAAACACAAGGCCTAATACACTAGTCCAAACCTCTGTGTGAGCGTGTGTGTGTGTGCGTGTGCGTGTGTGTGTGTGCGTGTGCACATGCACGCATTTTCCTTGGATGATCACAGGACTCTTTCTCATCATTATTTATAAGCGACTGATAGGGGACTATGCTCTTACTGACTTCTCTTGCAGCAGCAGGTGGAAAACAGCAGTGACTCCAGAGATATACACCATCTGTGATAAGCAGACGTGTTCATTCAAAATACTGAGTTACAGCGTTTATTTTCCTTACTAGCAGACATCTGGCATATTGAGACAAGGCAGGTAAAGTGTGAAGAGAATAGGACTATGATACACAATTAAAAACTAAAATAATTCAAAGATGCAGAAGTGTTGTGGAGCAAAAATCGCAAATTATTTTCTTTATTTATTTCCTTACTTTTGGCAAGTGGATGACTACACTTGCAAAGAATTTCTATTTGTATAGAGAAATATGTTAGTATCCATACAACAATTCAAAATTACTGGGATGCTGAAATGACAAAAAGCAAACAGAATGTATGGTACTAGAAAATTTAAGAGATTATTTACACCTTTTTGTGGATGTTGTAAATGCATTTACAAGTCACACTGTCTCCATGGACTAGTAATTACAGAAATGTTATGTCTGTAACTGTAGTATGAATGACTGAGTCACTGCATCCACACACAGTGGATAACTGTATGCACATTTCATTTGTACAAAAAAAGAGGAGCTAAGTGAAACTAAGCTAGTCAGCTGAATGTTGAAAAGGCAGGGATTCCATCAGCAGATGAAAGCATATAGCTAGCATCCCATGTGCAGGAAAGGCTGACAGGAGGATAGCTTTATATGAGGCAGGAGTCCATGTCACCTGTCTCGGGGAGAGAGATGGAAATGAGCTCCACATGACAAATACCAAGTGCATACTAGTCCTTGATTAGGTCCAACTATAAGAGCAGTCATTCAAACTCTGTATGCATGGGATTATGGGGCAAGTTCTGTGATGACAATGTGCATTCATGTTCCGGGGGGGGGGGGGCTAAGGTTATAAACAAATCATGACCCATAGTGTAATAAACCCTGTCTAACTCTGGCTCTATTCTCAGCATGTGTGGTGTGGTCAGTGTTCCAACAGCTGTACGGTTTCCTTCTTTAAAGAAGGGAAGCCCATCTGACAGTGGAGTTACATTAGGGTATCACCCATGAAGTACAAGACTTTGAGAAGGAGATAATTAGAGAAACAAGTAGGGCCTACATTTCAGCAACATGAGCTAACAGAAAAGGCCTAAAATATATTTCTGTTGGAAGGACTGTTACAATGAAAAGGCAAAGGACCCTTTACTTCATCCTTGGGCTTGAAATGTGTCACATTAAGGTACAGGTAGTTGGACACACATGCATATCTGTGATGATCTACAATTCAAAAAAGGGGAGTCTCACTGCATAGCATGTTATGCAGATGAAATGCAAAGCATAAACAGTTAAAGGCTAATGAAAGGTATACATGGATTGCCACACAATTCAAAGGCAAATTGATAATTTTATTTATTTATTTATTGTCGTGTGTTAACCATGTTGGTCCAACTGAGCCAAAGGCCCATTTGCAGTGGATACTCAAGGAGAAAAGCTCCGATTACATATACAGGCTATTCAAAACAAAACAGCAGTAACTAATAGAAAGATAAAAAAATCATAAAATTTCAATTGGACATCAATTTAAAACAGTAGTAATGACAAGAGACAGTACAAAAAATATGAGATAAAAATCAACTTAGCATAATATACAAGTGAAACAAGGAACTAGATACTCAGAGAAAACGTGTCACAGATTTTTAGCCTGAGAAAATTAATCTAGTGGAGTAAAAATAGCAGACTGAAGTTGACCTGATAGTAAGTTTTGCCCTGTGAGTAATATAGGATTTATATAGAAGATGAGAGGCCATTGTAAATGTGACTGTAAGCTTGTGTACATTTATAGTCGAGACTGAGCATACAGTAAATGGCAGAAAAGGAGGAGGAAGAGAAGAACAGGTACGCTGCTAAAAATCAGGTACATTTATCACAACACATGACACAAGCACACCATGAGTGTCCCATAAAAAATAGTTCAAGTTAAGTACAACAGTGTTCATCCTAGCCACCAGCCCCTTCTAGACACCTACAGGTGACACAAGGGGCATATCCCAGATCTCTGTCTCTCATACATACATACATACACACACACACACACACACACACACACACACACACACACACACACACACACACACACACACACACACACACACACACACACACACACTTCTCAGATACACCACAAGAACTTTTGCAAGCAAAGCAATAGTCTCAGCACAGAACAAGCGAACAGTGCTCTGTGCTAGGTGTTGCTGACTGCACACAGGAGGCCATGATGGCCTTAGCTAGTCCTAATACTATTTAAAGGAAACAGTGTCACTCCATCAAATGCCATATGTGTGATTAATCACAGTGGACTCCTTGCTGACATCTGTGTCAAACAGCCAGAAAATGCACAAGAAGTCTCAAGGTAAGTCATTTCTGCAGATCATTCCATGAGCAAGAGCATAAGGGCACCTCACTTGTGAATGCCTTAACAAACAATTATAAATAGGTACAGTAAAAGTAGGAATAACACCCAAGTTCTTATGTGTCTTATCTCTTTTGTTAGTCAACCTATATCATACACCTTCTTGTGGCATTCAAATCACATATGTCTCTGCTTAATAACTTGCATGTAAGCTATTCCACGCCTATATGTGATGGAAGACCTGCATTATCACCATACAAATCTTGCATGAGAACCTATTCCTGTCTTTTCACAGACTACCATGACAGGTAATTCTCATAATTTCCGTAACTGTGGTGGTGAATCCTGACTTTGCTAACTCTGCTGAGATCTCCCAACCCAGATAATATTGATACTTGTTCTTTCTCTATTAACCTTGCTTTGGTTCTACGAATCTGCTGAATCTGTTAAGCTAATGAGAATGCTGTGGGTCTGCTGACTTTTATAATTCAGTAGATGCGCAGGGATCTCTTCATACATAAAAAGGGTCAAGGCCCCCTCCCACCCCCTGTCAGGCATCTTTTGTTGACCAAAATAATGTGAGAATGATTTGATGAATAAAGTAATCTTTTTTCACCAAATTTAATTGTGCTCATCAGTAGTAGTACTGTGTCAGCCGTGGCAAATGTGTTAGCTAGTGCAGATGCCTGCAGTCTAGAACTCTCTAAGGAATGATATAAAAATCAGCCATCCCTCTCCCATTTCATATACCCATTACTCAATCACCTTATTAACTGTACAGTGTAAGTTGTTGTGACTTTCGGCTTTTCCCGGTTAGGGGTCGCCACAGCGGAACTCCGGTCCGCTAATGATTGGCAGTTGATTTTTACGTACCAAGTTGCCAGCCTTGACGCACAACCTTCAATGAAGGTATGCCCATTCACGCATGTCTCCACGCAGAAGACGCTCTAACTAAGAGTCGAACTGGACAGCGTCTTACTGTGAGGTGACAACGCTACTGCAGCACCACCACCGTGGATTAACTGTACAGTGTAAGTATTATGAGAATATGTAACACTTTCTTTCCATTTTATTCACATTACACTTCTTAGCTGTCTTCACACTTTCTGACAATCCCTATACTTCCACTCCATTCTGATTTCTTTCTTCCTCAAACCTGCATTAATGATGCCTGTGCTCCTATGTCCTTGGTATACATTACTGATATAGTTTGATACACTATTTATTGTCTTGTAAAACAGTTAAAATTGCTTATTATCTTGTTTATTTTAACTCTGAGCTATTAGTAGCTACAGTCTCACTTATATTTTTAATGTACGCTATGAATTTATTTGATTTATTGCCTGTCATCTTTCAAATACATTAATTCTGTTTATTGATTTGTAGATATTTACCATATTAAATGTTGTGCCATGTCAAACTGGTAATGTTTTGCCTCTGACCAGGTCATGGCTGGAAAGGGTCTCTGGACTAGCCAGCCTACCTAGTTAACAAATGTGTGTGTGAGAGAGAGAAAGAGAGAGAGATAGATAGATAGATAGATAGATAGATAGATAGATAGATAGATAGCAGTAAGTGTAGCTAATTAAAGATAGATAGCAGTTACTGAAGAGAATTAAGGCTTTGAGCTGTTAACTTGCATCTCCCAATAGTGCAAGGTATGAGTCCCTCATCCTCCATTTCCCTACTGTGTAACTCTGAACAAGACACTTAACTAGACAGTGCGCCTAAAAAAAAGTCCATGGAGATCAGAGGTCTGCCCAGTTAATAAATAAAAAAAGAAACAGATAGATGCCAGTGCCTTAAAAATACAGAGATGTACTTATATCAGCAGCATTCCAGTACACACTGTACAATGAACTGACTAAAAGAAGGAACCTGCTAGGGGAGGTAATGATTTCATGTCCTAAGCAAGCAGATGAAAAACAGACTATTATAGATGACAGTTGTAGTTTTCTTTTGGCTGATTTCGTTTACAACATGCTCCACAATCTTTAGTAGTAAAGTCAACGCAATTCTAGTGGTCAAAATTTTTTTCATTTTTTTGGTGTTGTGTAATGGGAACTCTGCCATTGCCGATGGAATTTATTTTGCAGGAGACACATTACAACAAACTAATAAAATGGTTTTCATTAGAAAAAAAGAGTATAAGAATATTTCCATGTATTAACTTTATTTGTTGATATAACATCAATATAAGTTTCCTGTAACAAGCATCTTTCCATATAAATCACACTACACCTCACATTAAATGGCAACATGATATACCTTACAGATTATACTATTTAGTTTTAGCATACAGAATTCTCAAGAGAGTAAAACAAACAAAGGTAATACTGTGAGAGGGATGGCATGATTTGAAACGTGCTGATGTTTGTCACTACTACTATGAAAATTTTATTGTTCTGAAAGTTTCTGTCAGCAATGCTGATGGCATTTTTTTTAGTGCTGATGGTATTTTGTCCTGGCCCTGTGAACCCCCCAAAAGATAACTACCTATCCCAAATTACCTGAACTTGGAAGACCTCAGATTCCATCCCACCACCCTATATCAATTTGCCGTCAGTGATATTCTCAGGATAAGGAAGAAATGCATCCCATGACCCTATCTAGGCAAGGGAGGATGGTTTCTTAAGCAGATGTTGCAGGCTGACCTATATAGCCCAACGCCACTGTGATTTAATCTACATTTCAGACATTAGAAAGTCTGCTGACAGAATCATTTTTTTGTTTTAGCATTCTTTATTTCCCCACAATACACACACACACACAAAATCCTATGTTATAGAAAGGTAGAATCTTGTCCAATACAAGAGAGTAACCTAACTGCATCTTGGTGGTTGGACTGATATTTAAAGAACCCAAAATACTGATCACCATCATATCAGCAAAGGAACGGGATTCTTTAGGATGTGGACTTATTTTCTCATTTGTACATGTAAATCACATAATATAGGATAATTATGTCCTTCTGTATATGGTCTATAAATGTAGATGCTCTTGTGACATACTCTTTAATTATGGTGATACACACTTTGCCTTCATGTTCAGGGTTAGCCACTGGTCCCTTTGTACACTTCTGCAATATACCATAATAATAACAAGCTACACAGTAGCCTTCAAGCCAAGGGCTATCTCCTGATTTTCTTGTGCATTACCAACATATACCATAATTATGGCAAAAGACAAATTTTGTTTCATGTCCAGAGGTAGTCCCTGGTTTCATGTGTAGTGCTGTTACTTATGGTAATGATGTTTCTTTTAATACCTAGATCTGATATTGTTAATCCTCGTTCATTCCTTACACATGGGTATCGGTTCCGAACTCGGAACCGAGCCAGCCATTTTCCAAGCTCACGTCAGCTTCAAACTCTCGAGCTAAACTCTTACCCACAATCCCCCCCTCCCTATTACCTTACATTTCGTTTGCCGCGTTGCCATTCGGTCGTGTCAAGCTACTTCTCTTAAGATAAATACAGTCATTTGTTGTTTAATAGTTTTTCAGATTACTTTTCTGTCAGAAAAGTTCATATTTTATTGTCTCTTACCCTATCGCATCTAGCGTACATAATTTTTTCAGGTTTTTCTGCTTCTTTCTTTACCATTTTTACCTCGAGGTATTCTCTCTTTACCATCGTTGGTAATCTTTTTCCTTTTTCTCTCATACCTTCGGGTACTCTTTTGTACCATTGCTGGTACCTTTTCTATTAATTAATTTGTTGTCATGGCAGATAAGAAAGATAGTCCGGGGTTTAAGTGGTGTTCTGATTGTGGACACAAACTACCTACTTCTGATGCACACTCTTTGTGTGTTTATTGTTTGGGAGATTCCCATTTGCCTGTTGACCCACCCTGTACTATTTGTGAGAACTTTTCTAATAGAACATTGTTGGAAAGGAAAAACAAGCTGTTACTGAAGTGATTTCTTAAATCTCCCTTTTCAGAGGCTATTTCTGGGTCAGAGGCCTCAACCCCTCCTAGAGCCCATAAGAAAATCTTGGATGTTCCTACTAAGGCTAAATCTTTGCCTTCGTCCCCGGTTGGGGACTCCCACCAACCAAAACCTAAAAAGGCTAAAGTTTCGGCTCCAGAGCTCCAGTCAGCCCCAGTGCTTTCGGTGCCTAGACCTTCGGCACCGAGGCCTTCGGCTCCACTAGTGATTTCGGCTCTGTCTTCTCCTGCAGCCTATATCGGCAGCGAGGGGCTCCTCGGTTCAGACTATTACCACTGTATTGGCACCGACCGTTCAGTCGGCGCAGACCTTGACCGTGTCAGCTCTGAGATCTTCCTCGGAACCGACGCCTTTATTGTTGACTCCAGTTTTGTCGGTTCCAGCTTCGGCACTGACAACCACTTTGGCACCGATCCCTGTGTCGGTGCAGACCATGACCTTGGCACCGATGACTTCTTCTGTGCAGACAACCGTAGTCCAGTCTCTCTCTGCACCATTGTCCTCTGTGCGAACAGATGAGATGGGCACCGAGTCTACCTCTTCTGTGGACAGGCCTGTTTCTCCCTCAGTCTCCGTGAGGTCCACTAGAAGCCTTTCCGAGCATGATGTGTTGCATCTTGTGGACCAGGTACTCTTGGCCAGAGGTATCCCACCCCTCAGGAACTGTCCTTCCTTGGGAGGTGATCACCCATCTCCAAAGACCCCTTCTTATTCTTCTCCTTCATTGCCTTTGAAGTCCATGGATATAGCACAGTCTTCCCCTTCTGCGGTCCCCTCTATGGATCTCACTTAGGAACCACAGTTGCCTTCATGGCAGGAAAGTTTTGCTATGACTCAGGATGTCAGTTGTGACACGCATAGTTTGCTGCTTCACAGCCATCCAGGGACTCTGGGTCGGCAGGCTGAGCCACTTGGGGGAAGGGTGACCCCTGTCCTAGACATGCATTCCTCTTCGGGTAGACCAGCCTTCCAACTTATGGAGAAGGCTTTCGCTGCTGCTGGTGATACAGGACTGTCTATATTTCCACCCTCCTCTGGTACACTGGTTTCACAAGTCGCACCTAGCGGAAACCGGGTGCAAGGGCTGCAGGACATATTCCATCAGGAATCCCCTTTTCCACTGTCTTCTCCCAGCTTCTCCCACTGAGGAGGTCCACCAGAAAAATTCATGTAAGAGGAAGCAGATAGACTCCACAGAGGAGTCCCTCACCGAAGACACAGATTTCGATGAGGGGAAGGATCCCCTCGGTCACCCTCTAAGGTATCCTTTGGTGATATCCTCAAAATCCTGAAACAGAGAGGTGACTGGTAGTCCTCTAATCCGACCTCTGAGGAATCTGTGTTCCTGCAGGCCTTTTGCGCCTGGCCCTCTACCTCCTGGGTTACTCCATCTGCTGATGAACTTGTCCGGCTCATCGTGCAGCATGCTTGGAAGGCTCCTGATACCGTCAAAGCTATTCCCCGGAGGCCAGATAAGATTTTGTCCCCTCCTGCTTCAGATCCCCATTGGTCCAAAGGTCTTCCTGTGGATGCTTTGGTGGTGGCGGCTGCAACAAAAAAGGATCTGGCAGAAGAAGAAACCCAGACTGTCCATCCACCTAACAAAAAGTCCCAGGCCCTGGACAGGATAGGGAAGTGCACCTTTGCTTCAGCGACCTTTGCTATCAGGTCCCTGAATTATATGGCACATTTTACCAGGCTTCAAAGGGATCTGATTTCTGAGCTCTCCGAAACCTTGGCTGGTGCCGTGTCCGATGAGGTCTATGACAAAGTGGCCTCTCAGCTGGCCACCGTTGAATCTATATCTAACTCTTCTATGCGACTGATATCTCATGCATCAGAAGGAGCAGCTAGAGCAGCGGGTTCAGATGCAGTCTTGAGACGACATGCCTGGATGCGCTTGTGCAATTTCGCTGAACCCTTTAAGTCTTCTTTTCTTAATGCCCCCATTGAGGCCTCCTCGTTGTTTGGGCCCAAAGTTAAAAGCACACTGGCCAGATGTGAACAGGACGGTAAGACCCTTTCTGCCATAGGTGTCCATTATTCTTCCCCTCTACGTGCTTTCTCTTGAAACCAAAATAGTGGGAAGATGTGGTTCAAGAAATCTCAGGGTCCTTTCCGTGACACACAGGCCGAGTTTTCCCCCAGAGGCAGAGGAGGAAACTCACAGGGAAGATGCTCCTTTTGGGATAGAGGGGGTCCGCGTAACCAGGATTCCAGGGATTCTTTCCCTGGTCAATCCTACCAGTGCTCCTGAAGAGCAGCCCAACTCCTTTCCTCTGGAGGTGGTTGGGTGATGTTTCTCCTTGTACCCTTCTGTCTGGCTAACCATCACCACCGATTCTTGGGTACAAAGGATTATAACCAGAGGTTATCATATTCCCTTTGATCTTTGTCCTACCCCTTCAAAAAACCTTCCTGACATTCCACCCAGTCCAAGGGAAGAAGCAGCACTAGAGATAGAAAAGCTGCTAAGAAAGAGAGTCATCCAAATAGTCCCTCCAGGCCAGATAGGATCCGGATTCTACTCAAGACTATTTTTGGTGCCAAAGAAAAACAGGGACTGGAGACCAATTTTGGATCTCAGTGTATTGAACAAGTTTGTGAGAGTACAAAAATTCCTGATGGTCACAATACAGTCTATCCTCCCACTTTTGGAAAAAGATGATTGGATGTGCTCTATAGATCTTCAAGATGTGTACTACCACATAAAAGTGGACAGGCCATCAAGAAGATTTCTGCACTTCCATGCGGGAGCCAGTCACTATCAGTTCAGAGTACTGCCCTTCGGACTCTCTACAGCCCCCAGAGTGTTCACAAAGTGCATGGCAGTTGTCACAGCTCACTTGCAACTTCAAGGATTCCAGGTATTTCCGTACCTAGACGACTGGCTCATTTCCGCCCCCACCAGACATCTACTGGAAAAAGTCCTGGCATACTCTCTCCTCACTGCTCAAAGGCTAGGCATAACCATAAACTGGCAAAAATCCAATCTCACCCCATCTCAGTCGACAGAATTCATAGGGGTTATCTTGGACACAAAAAACTGCAGAGCTGCTATTCCAGAGCACAGAATTCTAAGGATAAAGCAACAACTAATTCCAATCATTTCAAGGGAAAAATCCACGGCTCACTCAGTTCTACAGCTGTTGGGTTCCATAGCAGCCTCCATCACCATTGTTCCCCTGGCCAGGTTTCACATGAGGCTTCTACAATGGCTACTGCTCACGCAATGGTATCTTTTTCAGCATCCTCTTTCAGCCATTATTCGAGTAACCCACAGGTGCAAACAGGATTTAAATTGGTGGATGACACACAATCTCTCACAATGGTCTCGCCCCTTCTCCCCCCAGCAACCCAAGGCCACAGTGACCATGGACGCCTCCCTGATGGGGTGGGGGGGGCTATGTCAGGACAGACCGTCCAAGGCACTTGGTCCGAACTGGAGGCCCATCTGCATATAAATGCTCTAGAGCTGAGGGCGGTGCTTCTGGCGTTGCAACCATTCCATCCCCTGCTGCCGTCTGGGACAATTGCAATTCAATCAGACAACATGGCAGTGGTCTGGAACATCAACAAGCAAGGTGAAACCAAATCTTACCCCCTTTGTCAAGAGGCCATGAGGATATGGCAAAGGGCGATGGCTACCAACCGTTTTCTTCTAGCAAAGCACATTCCCGAGAGTTCCAACGTGATAGCAGACAGACTCAGCAGGTGCATTCTTCAACCACACGAGTGGTCCCTGAATCCCTTGATAGTGGCGGAGATCTTCCACCGCTGGGGCCATCCCTGCTGCGACCTCTTTGCATCCCCGACCAACTACAAATGCAGCAACTACTTTGCCCTGATTACCCCTCCGGGACAGTCACCCAGGGATGCTCTAGTCCACGATTGGCCCTCGGGTCTTCTTTATGCATTTCCACCCTTTCCTCTCATTCCCCAGTTTCTGAAGAAAGCCCATCAGTTGAAGAGCAAGGTGATCCTCATAGCACCATATTGGCCTCGACAGATTTAGTTCCTCTTCCTTTGGCCTCACATACTAGATCGACCATGGATTCTCCATCCAACCCCGGAGTTAATCTCATATTCACAGAACCTGATTCATCCCAACTTAAACAGCCTGAAGCTCACTGCTTGGCTACTCCAATTCCATTGATTGCCAGGCAGAATGATCTTTATTTACCAGTACGTGATATTCTCATTGTTTCTCATAAGTCTTCCACTAGAATTACTTATCTGAGCAAGTGGAAAAGATTTACCTGTTGGCTGAAAGATAAACAAGTGGACCCCTTTTCATCACCAGTGTCGATAATACTAGACTATCTGGCCAACCTTTTTCAATTGGGTCTATCGGCCTCTACCATTAGAGTTCATTTGGCTGCAATTTCTAATTTTCATGAGGGTGTCCAAGATTCCTCTCTTATGTCCCATAAATTGTGCAAGAACTTCATAAAAGGTGTGAATCATCTGAAGCCACCTTTTAGAGAACCTATTCAACCATGGGATTTATCATTAGTTCTACAAGCTGTGACAATTTCACCTTTCGAACCAGCCTCTTCTTGCAACCTCAAGTATTTGTCATGGAAAACCTTGTTTTTGGTCGCCATTACTTCTGCCAGATGTATTTCTGAGCTTCAAGCTTTATGTATCAAGAGTTCATACTTGATTTTTCATAGAGATAGAGTGTCTCTGAGAACTAATCCGTCATTTCTGCCTGAAGCGATCTCTGAAATGTCCATTAATCAAGCCATTGAATTGCCAGTTTTCTTTCCCAGCCATTCAAACAGAGGAGAGTATTGCCTACATACCCTTAATATCCACAGGCAAATCCGTTTTAACTTAAACAGGACTAAACCCTTTCATAAATCTGACCAGTTATTTTTGGCCTTTTCTGGACCTAGATTAGGATCTGCCGTTGCTAAGGTCACATTAGCTAAATGGTTGAAGGACTGTGTGACCTTTATTTATACACAAAGTAATATCTCTTTGCCTACGACCATGAAAGCTCATTCAACAAGGTCGGTGGCAATTTCTGCTGCCTTCCATGCCAGAGCTTCTTTACACGACATCTGTGCAGCTGCAACTTGGGCTATGCCTCATACCTTCATCAATCATTACAAACTGCATTTGGCCTCCAGTGGAAGAGCATCTTTCTGTTCTGTGGTGCTCAGGAATGTCCTTCCATGAGAGCCTCCCAGGAATAGAGGTAGCTGGGGACTCTGTCCCATGCGTAAGGAATGAACGAGGATTAACAATATCAGATAAAGAAGTTATGTCTTACCATAATGTTCCACCTCGTTCAGTCATGATGACCCTCCCTCCTTCCCCCTCCTGTGGTTTCTAGTGGATCTCACCGTCCAGTTCTCTTAGGTTATTTGACCAGAGGTAGCCTCTACCTTCTTTGACTTGCAAACTCAATCTGAGGTAACAGGGAGAGGGGGATTGTGGGTAAGAGTTTAGCTCAAGAGTTTGAAGCTGACACGAGCTTGGAAAATGGCCGGCTTAGTTCCGAGGTCGGAACCAATACCCGTGCGTAATGATTGAACGAGGATCAACAATACAGATGGAATAATATGGTAAGACATAACTTCTTTTTATAGTCCCCTGTCTTCAGGTGCACTGCTTTATGTATCATAAGTATGGCAATCGACACATTTCCTTCCATGTCCAGAACTAGCCCATGGCCACAATGTACAGGGCTGGCATATGCTATAACATTATCTTCATACACTGGGACATTGTCTCTCTGTTCACTACTGGCATATATCATAATTATACTAATATACATAAATCCCTTTATGTCTGGATTTAGCCCCTAGCCATCCTATACACTGAAAGCATGTGTCATAATTAATGCAACCAAAAATTCTCCTTCTTACCCAGAGCTTGCCACTGTTCTCCATATGCACTACTGTTAGGTACCATAATTATGGCAGATAACACATTTCCTTTCATGCCAGGAGCTAACCTACAGTCACAATGTACAAAGCTAGCATACACCAAAATAACATTTCCTTCATGCAATGATGTTACATTGGTCTCTATTAAGAAATGCTGCTGTGGCTGACAAAACCCCCACTCCACCTTGAAGAAGGAAGGGGAGCTAGCTATGGCCACTTTGTCCTTCCTGTCCAGGACTGACTCTCTGATGACCACCCGGGCTACCAGTCAGATCTGGGTTGCTGCAAGTTCAGACAGATATACTGTCCCTGCACCATTGTACTAGTCTAATAATACATGTATTTAATTTCTGTGCTTGCTTATTTATCCATTTATGATAAGTCCCTTGGTCACCATTTGTGGCCATTGCATGCATGACTCAGGAGAGCTCATAAGCAATAGTTGACAGCTTTCAGAGAATTTTCACAAATATATGCAAAAAGCTTGTGTACTGAAGAACAAGAAGAAACTGTTGCAACTATATGTAGAATCAGAATTTAGATTAGTGTGGAATTGTCTTAGTTTAGAGGTGGTTGCTAACTGCTGGCCTCATCTGGCAAAAGACCAAGTGCTGCAACGCTATTTGAACATTCTTAGCATTGCTGCCTCACAGCAAGAGGTTCTCCGGTTCGATCCTTGGCTGGGATGCCTTCTGTGCAGAGTCTGCATGTCCTCTCTGTGGTTGCGTGGGTTTCTTCCGGGTGCTCCAGTTTCCTCCCACATCCCAAAGACATGCTGTAGGTGGATTGGACACACTAAATTGGCCCTAGGTGTGAGTGCGTGCATGTGTGCCTTCTGTGGAAGGTTGGGCGCTGGGCTGGCAACTTGACATTGTAAAACTCCACTGCCAATCATGAGCAGACAGGTGATCTGCTGTGGTGAACCCTAACTGGGAAAAGCCGAAAGAAGAAGCAGGACCTAGAGATCACAGTGCTGATTTCATCTAAGCTGGACAAATCTGTGAGTCAGCCTGTTGGGAAAAGATCAGCCCTATCCAACGTTGGAAGAGGGTAACTATTAAATACAGAAACAGAATGTTGTTAAACAGTGTCTGCAGGCAAGATTCAGTTGTCATTATTTATATTTGTGCTAGAGAAAAAGCAGAACAGAGAAAGCTGCATTTTATTGCAGCTAGTTTGTTTAGTGGCCTGCTACAGCTTCAGCTTGTCTACTGATAAAATATAACCCTCCACCACCGTTACTCTAATATGCATGAGGACTGGATTTACAAACACTGTAGTATCTGCATTTTGAATTTCTGATAGCAGGTTAAAGAAAAATCTCATCGCTTAACAAACTAGGGCATGCAAAATGCGTTGTGTTTTCAAAATGCCTGGGTGTGTAAATCAACAAGCTGACAGATGTGCTAATCATGAGAGCTATATGAAGGATAAAGTGTCCACCCCACCCTCTGTAATGACTGAGAGAAGTGCAGGCAAGAATTCTTTAGCTTGTGTCAGCTTTGTGATATCAACTTTGCTACCAGGCAAACACCTTGCTTTGAATGCCTAATTAATCACATGACTGCCACATGCAGGAACTGGAACAAGCACAGCAGGTGAATTTCTCATCATGGCTGAGGTGAATTGAGGTGAACATTAAAATCCTTTGGCCTCTCAGCCCAAAAAGCCAACACTTACAAAATGTTTTGCCTACACCTTAGAACTCGGAACACAAACACTCTTTCTGTTTTTCTGGCAAACTTTGAAATGCTGCAGCAGGCCAGGCATAAATATAGCAAAGTGCATGATGTTCTGAATACTTCTGGCTGCCTCCCTCTATTCTGGTGCCATCAGTGAGATCAGGATTGTATTTACAGTACAGTAATCAGGTAGTACACAGGGTCTGTGTGAGTTGAGAGGGTGGGAGTGGGGGTGGGGGATAAATATTGGCTAAAGATCACAATGACAGAATTTGCTTTCTTTTTCTCAAGGCATACTGGTACTGTCTACATAGCTATTAACAGTGTTACTCTGCAGTTATCTTTCTGAAGACGTGCATTCAGGATGAGGTGGGAGGTGGTACTTATAATATGATTTTGGGAGCTTAGTTGGTGGGGCCTTCACTGTTGCTTTGCCCATAGGAGAATAGAACCAGTCCTGAACAAGGCTGTACTGCAGTTGTTGCTCGATGCTAATGCAGATTGGGCAAATGAAATATTTTATCCTTCACGGCTGCAAGGATGGTAAAGATCCTAGTCTATGTCAATGACCCAGTAAGTAGTATCCTCACTTTTGATACCGGAACATCAGATGTCTGTGGTTCTGTTCCCTCAGGTGCTTGGATTAATTTTCCGTTATTGACACTTCAATGTAGCATAAGGGAAGCACTGCACTCATGAGTATGTCATCTTTCAGAAGAGGTATTAAACAGACATGCCATCTGCCTGATTTTATGGGAGCTCATGTGGATGTAAAAGATTCCATGGCACTTATTGAAAAGACAAGAGGTACATTAAAGTTTTATTAGAAATGCAAGAAAATCATAAAACAGATAAAAAACAAAATGAGGAACAAAGAACATACAAAAAAGACAAATACAGAGAAACTAAAGATTAACCAAAGTTAGTGAAGCAATAGAAACAATCTGTTCATCCTCCTTCTTTATTTCACAGCCAGATGTTCGGTTTTCTAATAATGTCTGATGTGTCCCATTGTGCCACAATACACGGGAACATTGATTCTTCCAGCTATACCACAAACAACTGAATAAAGTTCTGTCAATCTATACCCATGTTCTAGTGTCATAATGCTAATGTAAAATTGTTGGTAAAGAACTATCAATAGATGATAAATGTGTACAAGTTTCTTTGGCTGTTAGCAAATTATCACCTCTCCTACATTTTTAGTCTTTCCTTGTGACACCCTCGCACAAGTCCATTAGTCACTCCTTTTCCTTGAACACCTCTCCCCAACCACCACCCTCTGCTTCCCTCTTTGAAGCCATTCCAAATGTTCTAGTGGGAGGCTGTGGCAAAGATCTTGTTGAAGTTCAAATAGATCTGTCCTCCATCTACAGCACAGGTAGTTACTAGGCATGCAGTCCAGGAGGCCATTAGGGAACAAAGTCCAATTTCCCCAGACCACTGTTTAAGTGACTTACTTAGATTAACAGAATTGTCATATTTTATTTATTCTTTCTTTTACTTTTATTTTATTAACTTGATAACTTATTAACTTGATAACTGGGTAAACAATCAGTGTCACAGTAAAACATCATGTATTGTAAAACAGACACTAGATAAACATAATATACATAGACAAATATTGGACTAAAGCTTCTATTCATTCACATGAACTCGAAAGAATTTCAAAAACTCTTTGTACAGAGTTTGTATTAAATGTGCAGGCAAAATACAATAAATACATGCATTTGATTTTGGATGTAGTTAAACGTAATGGTAGGACTCTTTCAGTGTTATGCAGACTATTACAGTTAATTAGAAATTTAGGAATGGAGAGGAAGAAGACAGAACAGGAGCTCTAAGGAAGAAGAAGTAGAGGACAGCAGAGGAATGGAGGGGTTGCAGCAGCTGACATGGGAAGGGATACAGACAGGAAAACAGGAATGAATGTAGCCTGATTGATGGAAAATGGGTAGATACATGCTTATGAGGATTAGGAAGGTATGATGGAGGGAGCTCAATCAGCACAGAGAAAGAGAATGTGTGATGCAGAGGAAGGAGGAATAAACAAGCAAGGGAAGATGAAGAAAAAGAGAGAGAGAGACCATCATGGGTATCAATGTAGGTATCCTCCACCTTTTGCCACATACTCTTCTCTCTTTCCACCTCTGTGTCCTCTTAAAACATTTGTTTAAATTAGTACAGACTTCCCCCAAGTGCCCCCTACTGTACTTTTTTTTTTAGCCTTTTCCTAACCTTTTCCACCAGCTACCTTATACTAGCCAGTGCTTGTCTTTCTCCTACCATTTGCACACGCAATCACCACCCGGTGGTGCCTCAGCTGCCAACTACCCCGACCTGAGCATCTAACTCATCTCTTCTTTCTTCCCTTTTCTCCTGTCTAGAAGACCTGGACTATGTAGTGAAAAGGTCTTTATTTCTTCCCTCTCCTAGATAAGACTATCTGTGTTAAAGTTTGCTACTGTTAGGTATGAACACTGATGGGAATTAGCTTGAACTTTAATTATTGCTGAACTTTTCCATCTTACATCATTACTGCAGATTACTGAATATTACCTACCATTTCTTCTTATTATGTAAATTGTGCTATCTTGGTAACCTACTGTGTAATGCATGGAGATGTACATCCACAGCTACAATATGCCTTTTGTTCTTCAACTTTATCCAGCTTTCTTTTCTTACTGTTCTGTTACTTTGGCATAGCACAGAAGCAGTGGAGCAGGGGTTAGGATTGCTGCTTCATAGCACCTGGTTCTCAAATTCATTTTTCAATGTGGCTGCCTTGTGCATGGAGTCTACATGTCCTTTCGGTTTCTGCAGTTGAAATGGTGCTCCTCTAAATTTCCCCTAGGTGTGTGTGTGTTTGTGCATGTGTATGCACACCCATGCATGCATTCTGTAATGGACTGTTGCCACATTCAAGATGAACTTCTATACCTTGAACTAAATGAGTTCTGAGATAAGCTGTGGCTCCCTGTGGGCAGGTACTGGCTTAAGAAGGTAATTGGAGAATAAATAAATGAATTAATGCATGAAGTTCACAGAATATGCACTTTTTGTCTGCAACAGTATATATGCTCCCTATCACAACTACACAGACCATAATTTCAGTCCTTGCTGTTGTGAAAAAAACTCCAATCCCAGCCCCAATAAAGGGAATTTCAAAACGTGCTACAACAAGATTCAAGTATTTACAAGAGGATTCCCTCATACACTGTCAGTATGAGGTGCTATTTCCCCAAGACCCCTGTTAACTATAAATTGACTCCCAGATCATTGTACATTCTTATAGGATGAATGCTCTAAAATAGTGCAGCGTCACATGTAGTATATATTCCCTCACTTGCAGTCTCAGTTTTATGAAGCACGCACTGATACAACAGACACCCAGTATCTCTTAGTATGTAATCTTACTAGTAGATTAGTTTAGCTCAGTGTACAACAGATGGCTCTTTCAATTAATTCACAGTGATGTACAGTTTTAATAACTGTATTCTCTGCATAAAAGTTATTTTGTATGTTGTGTGTCACTATATAGATTATTGTCTTCATTGCTAATGCATGTTATAATTAATTTCTCTGTGTTGTTAATTTTCTAGTGGAGCGTTTGTCTCCAGAACTGCAGTAAAAACAGGACTTCTCATTTAGGTATTTGAACATGGTGCTAGCCACAGCAGTTTTAAAGATCTTGTGGAGTGTAAGTCTTCTGCCGACAAACTGCATGTGTAAATGTAAATACCTTTTCCAAAATAAGATCTTTTATCTACTCTGCACATCTGTTTTTTTTTTCCTTTTTATTTTTTACAACTGCATTTTCCTTCACCTGAGTAAGTATTAAATCTTTAAATCTACCTTTGCAGTGCTTAGTGACATTAACATTTCAATAGTCTAGCAGTTCTGGCAGTTCTTATAGTAGACTGCTTTACATTATACGAGTCTATGTAAATAAAACTAAGCTGCTTTATTTCTAACGTAATTCATGACTCCCATAGTTTTTAATAGCTTACAGTAAATGGTGGATATCCTTCAGCAGACCTCAGTCCCACCCATATTCAGTGACCTATCTACATAGGACCTAGTCCCCTCTTACCAATTAGACTAATTTTGGAACACTGTATGCTATACCATCCCCGGTCTGTCCTCATTCTACACAATTGAAATGAGAGACAGAAAGATCAAATAACAAAAGGTTGACACTGATAATCTTACAACATTCTGCAAAGCAATTTCGTATGCCACTCCCTTTCTCTGTTCTACTGATATTCCATATTTGGATACCGGAATATGCAACACCTAGCAGGAATGCTGTCTGTGGATAATTCAGAGCTGTCAGCAAACAGAGCTTGAGCAATTCTTTTCTAATTCTACACAGCTTGTAGTTGATGGTATCTGTCCCACCTACACATTAATCCTGCCACCTTACCTTGAAAAAATGAGGTACCTGAGCTTCAGTACACACCGTAAGCCTTATGAATTATGTGTAGGTAATCAAGTCGCTGACACCTGTCTGGCAGGTTAATGGGGGAGGATGAGATGAGATCAATTCCCCTTTACTCTTTTAACATTGTGTTGGCAGATGTGAATAAAATACTAAGGTCTTTCTGGTTTAGTTTCTTTGAATTGCTCAACTGTTTAATTTGTGTTGCTAAAAGTTTCAGGGCTTGAGGGCGAGTGCTGTAACTCCTCACTGGTATTGAACAACTTTTTTTTCTTACCTAATCAGAATATGCAGTCTGCAGTCATACAGGTAAAACCAGCAGCATGAAAGTAAAACCTAGGTGTGTTAACAGTGGAAGTATTAACTTGAAAAGTAGAAATGGTCAGGTATCCTTGGCCCATATCCTCCTGTTCCTACTTAGTAAACATGTATTTCTGTAATCATTAGTATTATACTATGTGCATGATTTGCTTTATGCCTTGCAAGTCTTCTACATGCATCACATACTCTATTTACTATTACCCTCAATGCACAGTTTCTGTCAGGTTTTAAGATCCCAGCTTGGGAAATGGCCCAGAGCTCCTAGCTAACTTGTTTGTTCATTGTTTGGGATTTTTCAATACCCTTCAGTTACTTATTATGTTGGTGGTCAAATTGTGAAAGTCTGACAGCAGTTTCTTTACTGTAAGTAAGTAAGTAAAAAAACCCTAAAGTAAAATACTTTCAGGAGACAGCACTGCTTCTTTAAGTTTTACATATCTTCCAACAGAGCTTAGAAGAGTATCCGGATATTGTGAATAATTCTGCACAGCAAAATTAGAGTACAACAAATTCTGGCAGTGAAGAACATAGGGATAGTGGGACAGACTGTTTTAATGATAATTTCTCATTAGCATTTTATCACATACCTCAAGGTGCTGAAAGCTTAGAGATGGTTATATAAATTTTAGGAGTAGAGCTCAAACCCCAGCCAGAGGCTTGCTTTCATTTTTAAGGTAATTTTGACCTGCTTACTTTCCATGAATAAAAAATGGTGATTTGATGTTCAGTGACTTAATGTTCTACGTAAACTGAATGAACTTAGATGCTTCATAGTGCAAGTTATGCAGATACAGATTGTTTAGGTCAAATATGCACTATTCACACAGGTATGGGGGGGTTGCATTTTGACTCTGAACAGAAGACATCACAGCTGGGTACAAAGCACTGTGAGGCAGTAGTGTCAAATACTGCACCACCCCACAAGTTAATTTCTTCTTTCGGCTTTTCCCGGTTAGGGGTCGCCACAGTGGATCACCTGTCTGCTCATGATTGGCAGTGGAGTTTTACAGGGTCGAGTTGCCAGCCCCGGTGCCCAACCTTCCACAGAAGGCACACACACACATCCACTCACACCTAGGGCCAATTTAGTGTCCAATCCACCTGCAGCATGTCTTTGGGATGTGGGAGGAAACCGGAGCACCCGGAGGAAACCCACACGACCACAGGGAGGACATGCAGACTCCGCAAAGAAAGCACCCCAGCCGAGGATCTAACCAGAGAACCTCTTGCTGTGAGGCGACAATGCTAACCACTGCACACAAGTTAATTTCTATTAACCATTATTTAAAAGGTGTACCATCTTAGTAGTACTTTATGAACATCTTAAACTTTTTAATATCCTTATAGAGGTGAAACATCCAGAATGGCACACAATAATCCAGATGGGCATCTTACCATTTTGTTTTTTAACAAAATTATTATAACTTCCCTTTTTATATGAGCAACAACTCTGCTTATGCAGTCAAGGACCTCCCTATATTTTTTATTGCCTTTGCACAATAATGTTCTACAAGCAATTCACCTGAAATATGCACCTGATGCTGTGCTCATAGTTATCATTAGCAGTGTGTCCCCCTCTAGTCTGTGATCTGTCCATGGAGTCTTCATCTTGGGATAAGGGCAGTAGCTTGAAATGAAATGTGTAAAATGAGGACTTGTTTGAAAATTACTTCTTCAAATGAAGTTACTTTCTTTGGTAGAAATCATCTTTCCCCAGGCTGTAGTGACTATAGAATATAGGCAATTGATGTTTCCTGCATGAGGGGTTTTGGGAGTTTTGACTCACCTCCCATTAAAAAAAGTTTTAACTGTTATGTGAATGCCATTTCAGATGCCCCCCCCCCAAAAAAAAAGACATCTGCAGGGTTTTCACTTGTACTGATGCCCTATAGTCTATATTCTCAAGATGCACTACTTTACATTTCCATTTAGTTAATTTAAATTCTGTAAATTAAAACTTTTCTACAGCTTTGCCAGGTCCAGTTTTCATTCTATCATCTACAAAGAGACACTAGCCTCTCTTAAGTGTTACTGACTTAAATACTGAAGCATTCTGAAACACTGACCCCTGATGGACTCCACTAAACGTAATCTATTCCTAATATAAATTTCAATTTACACCATTTTCTGATCTGCTCTAGAGTTAGCTGTATAATTAGGTTGCCACTTTTCCACCCATCTGTCGCTTGAGGTATAGTTGTTTCAGCTGTGGGACAATTCATTGAGAGCCTCGTAGTCAAATATATCTATTCATCGAAAGAACAAAGCTGTCAAGTTATATCTTATTAATGGATAAAGGGGAGCAGGTCATTATGAGAAAGTTGACCCCTTTTTCTCTCGTAGTGCTGTCTTAGAGTTAGTATATAGGTATAGTATATGTAAGCTGTAAGGGGGTATGAGGGACACACATGTCATTGTAACATGGGAGGAAACTGGACCATCCAGAGGAAACCCTCACAAACGTAGGGAGGACATGCAGACTCCGAACAGAAGGCACCCCCAGCTGATAATCGGACCAGAAAACCTTTTGCTGTGAGGCAACAATACATGTCAACTTTCAGGTGAGGCCTGATTCTTTACATTACACATAATGCGGTTAGTTAGAAAATTGATAAGTACACAAAGGAAACACTCCAGACATGTGCTCCACCTACTCCTTTTTGAAACTACTTGCTCTTCAGACTCAGCTGAAAATTTGTATAGGGTCATGTTCCTGTCCTTTGGAGATCCTGTTTGTGAACGAATCACTGCAGATAGTAGTCATAAATATAAGTATGCATATCTCATACTATATGTTTTTCTGAAAGGTGTTTACTTAGGTCTAGCATTTCATTTGTTTATTTTTAAAACCATATTGAAACAAAAACTATATATTTTATCAAGTGGCTGCCACTTTTATGATAAAAAACTATTACTCAACATTGCATTTAGTTAAAATCCTAAGATAACTGCAACCAGTCATGTTCTGAGAGAGGGCAATGATATGATTGGTTGATGGCAGTATGAGGACTAGTGGCAGAAAATGTATGAACATGTCTGCAGAGAATAAATAAGGAGTCTAGCCTTTGAATGTGGTAGCAGCAGAAGGCTTGGAAATTGTAGTGTAAAGCCAGTTTTGCAAAAGTTTTTATTTAGGGGGCTTGTTTTTCTTCCCCTGTGCAGTCATGAGTGCCTGCTCATTATTTTTTTAGCCTCAGCCATTGACTCCTTAGTCACATGGATTTCTCCTTTCCCTTCACTGGAGTCTTTCTCTAGTAAGGGAGACTAAGTAACGTAGTAAATGAAGCAGCCTGATGGCTGAGTCCTCAGAGGGAAAAATGCTACTGGGACAGGTGGCAGCTATTCAGGTGGGCTCATTTATTCCTGCTAAGACCTGAACATGCAAAGTGCTATGAGGTATGGATATGACATTACTACTGCTTACACCTGCATGGTGCCAGGTGTTTCTGTACTCAGGTACATGACCCAACCAGCTAAGTGCATCCCTGCTCTGTACCAGTGGTTTAGGAGGCCCAGCTGTAGATCCTAAGACCACCCAAAGGAAAGATAGTTGTCTCTGGTATACTCCAACTTTCTGTTCTCAGCTGGCCCTCTGGCAACCAAATTCAACCCCAGTCCTTAAAGTGACACATGGAACTCTAATAGCCAACAATTCAAACTCAGCTGTTATACTGCAAGAAACAGACATTGGCATTGTACTTGTTATTAAAGTGAAACCATGGCATTTCTACGAGAAACTGTATCTCTGAGTAATATTTTGCTACTGAAACCACATGATGAAATGAAAACTGTAAATGTGACTCTAAACTACTGAAATGTTCAAGACCATCAACGTGGCCGTATCCTTAATCACAGTAGAAGCTTTACATAAAGTTGTTATATATTTATTAGTTTATTTTACATACATGTGTTTACCAGGAAAGTTTGACTGGACAAATCCCCTTTTCAGTGGCGTCCTGGGGAGACAAGTTCCACACTTTATATTATTAAAGATGAGTGACAAAGATTATGAACTCATTATTGGACAGATTTTGACATTCAGTCATAGGGGTAGCTATACATAACTAAGTACACCATATTTCACAAAGTAATTTAAATCGAAGTTAAAGTAAAAGAAAAAATATGTAAGATTTATACAAGTAATGTTACTGTACAAGATCTGAAATCAAAAAGCAGCAATGCAGATTGTTTTCTCTATAACACTCTATCCAAAAGGTACAAAGCAAAATCAAGTGTTACATCAGATTAAAATATCTGAAGGTAAATAACAATTCCAATTTCCTTCCCAGTGAGCACTTAAATGTTGGAAAAAGTGTGACATACTTGTACTCTGCTTGGGGTCTGAAGTCCACAGACGTGCCTGATCATGCATGAAGAGTCTGTGAGCATGTCTAGGCATGACAAACTTCATTAATGCATTTAAACATTTGCATTAACCAACTCACTTTCTGAGAGAAAATGGTATTTAAAGTATTTTCTCTTTCTGACGCTGATTTTGTTACCATAGAACGTTTAAACTGCATTGTTGTAGCATTAATCAGTATTTTGCCTGCAGTGTCGGTATGTTTCTTTGATCTTGTTTTCTTCACTAAGAGCTTAGCCGTGGTCTATTTTAATCATGCCTGGGCACAAAATGCAGGTACATTAAATAGATATTACAAAAGGCATGTTGCAATTAAACCTGAATCTGAAAGCCAGGAATGTTTATCAGAACAAATTAAATGTTGCAATACTGTTTTTGTTATTTACTTGCTTGACTTTATGGTTTAGTGCTGAAAGTGAATATAGTGCTGTTTAACAATGTTTAATTTAGTTGCACTGTTTCTGTAACTTGCATCATGCACTGTTTATCTTATTACATCCTCTTTTCTGGCAAATGTTGTAATACTTAAAATCATGTGATAGTGCTATGTTAAGTACATCTCTGTTTTCGGGTTGTAGTACTGCAGAGTTACCATAATTCTGTACTGCATTATTATATGCTATTTTGTTTGCGAAATGTCAATATCAGTGGCTCAGAGGTAAGGTGAGGAAGTATTTTTTGTTTCATGGAGAGGGGTCATGATTGTGTGAGACAGCCTTACACATATCACATAAGAAAATGAGCAATGCCTTTGGGCAAAGTGGTTCTAATTAACATTCTTTGCTTCCAGGTAGTTTCTTTGCCATTGCCATGTGTTTGCTTCCATAGTTTTCTGTATCGTCCTGTGTCAAACTTAAATTATTTACCTTGCATAGTGTGTAGTCAAAAAAATCCCTAAACAAGGAAGAATAACTGCTAAAGGTTATTTCCAGCTGTTTCTTATTTATTGGTTTGTTTGCACACAATTCATGTGCTTGTCTAGATCAAGGAGCAGTTAATTAGCTTTCTGCGATGGAGTGATCTTCCCCACTTAGCACAAACAAATCCAAAGGCTACTGCATTACATTGAAGATCAGGAGGCATGACTTCATTTAAAACTGTCTGCACTGTCCACGACTTCTTTAGCTATCTGTGCTACCAGGGTGCCAACTACATCTGCACATAGACAGCTAGCCTGGTGTTACAAGAGGACATAGTTCTAATGGTTGACACTGTACATGAGGGATAGGACTGAATCTTTTTTCAGACTTAAGAGTGGTAGCATTGACTGGTTAGATGACTTAATCAGTTTCAAACTGTAGGGAAATATAAGCTGGGGAATCAAGCCCATGACTTCAGGGTGAAGCTCAGTAGCAGGGCATAGATAGTTCTGAATGAGGGCCACTTCCCTAACCTAGCAGGTAACATTTGTCATTGTGGAACTGATCCATGCTAATAGTAGGGCTAGGGCAAAGGGGTAATATGCAACCAATGTGTCATTACTACATTCTGATGCATGTAGACACCTAAGAGAGGAAAATGCAGAAGTATGCATGTATCATTTCTGCCAGGTACTGTGTTTGTGGGCATTTTTTATTTGTTAACTGGGTAAGCTTACCGGACACAAAGTGCCCCTTTTCAGGGATGACCCAATACGCAGTCTAATTAAGTTGTTCAGAGTCACCCAGTAGAAAAATGGGAGCTATCAAAATCAAACCCTGGACTACAGGAAGTAGCTAATCATGTATACAAACTGCCAGCTACCCTGAAATGATTAATTGGGATTTATCTCACATTTAACAGTCATAGTGCAGGTGGTAACTGAATTTATATATTTATTTACATTTGTTGACTACACTGCAGTGGTGGTGCAGCGGTAGCGTTGTCGCCTCACAGGAAGACGTTGTCCTGTTAGATTCTCAGCTAGAGCATCTTCTGTGTGGAGACATGCGTGAATGGGCATACCTTCGTTGAAGGTTGTGCGTCAGGGCTGGCAACTCGGCACGTAAAAATCTACTGCAATCATTAGTGGACCCGGAGTTCCGCTGTGGTGACCCCTAACTGGGAAACGCCGAAAGACACAAACAATTTACATTTGTTGACTGGGTGGCTTATTTGCAGGGGAAACCCAAGGTAATACTATGTAGACAGGGAAATTTGCACAGAACATTGGGGAAATTACCCAGGCCTTCTTTCTGATAAATGTCATTGGGATCTTTAAAGGCCACCTCAGCAGCTACCAACTCAGTCAGATGGAACCTCAGTTTGACATGTCATCTGAAGAATGGCACCTCAAGAATGCAGCACCCCTCTAATGCTGCAGTGTATTGTTAGTACTGGATTATGAATTCAAAGTTTTTATTATGATCAGTTTCCTATATTGAGAAACATAAATCAAAGAATGCTTAAAACACCCAAAAAAAAGTCTATTTTATAGGAGGACAAACCGTATATATATATATATATATATATATATATATATATATATATATATATATGGGTCTACTTTGTTTCATTGAAAGCTCATTTCACTGAATTTCAATTAACCTTGACTAAATTTCTGAAAGCTCAAATTAATGAAAACTCATTTCACGGAAGTGAAGTACTGGCACTGTGTAGAGTACTGTAAAGCAAGTAAAAGCTATAAGCCCTTTTCCCCACTGTAGTACGATCCTGGAGTTAGTATATATAGTATGGAGGGGTGCATGGGCATTCCACGTTGGGGGTTGTGGGGGGCATAGCCCCTCACTTAGTTTGGGTGTATATTGTCTTCTGGAAAGAGTTAGTCATTGGTGTTGTAATTATGCATGTCTATGGTTTAAAATGTATTGTTTGAAGCTTTCAGTGAAATATATAAAACCAAACTAGGTGGGGGGGGGGGCTGTGTCCCCCACACCTCCTAACTGTATATACTAACTCCAGGATCACACTACAGTGGGGAAAAGGGCATATACCTTTTACTTGCCTTACAGTACTCCACACAGTGCCAGTACACCACTTCAGTGAAATGAGATTCAGTGAAATGAGTTTTCAGTAATTTCAGCAATTTAGTCAGGGTGAATTCAAATTCAGTGAAATGAGCTTTCAATAAAACAAAGTAGACCCACTGGCAGAAAGGGAGGGCTACTGTCTGAGAAGTTGGCAACTAATAGGCGAAATGCTTGAAAACCAGTGGGTAGGTTCAAAACCGAATGGCTGGGGATCAACTGCTGCTTAGATATAGGAATCATCTGAGCCTCAGAGTGTTCCATAGTGGCACAAAGGGGTACTGCTTTATTATTGGTGACTCACTGCTTAATGCACTCAGCATTGTTCAGGAAGTATTTGGTAATGCCTTACCCATGCCTAAAACTAAAAGGCACTCAAGCATAATAACTAGTTTTAATTCAATTCCACAAGAGGAAGTAGATGCAATAAAGACCATTATCGGTGATATTCCTAGAAGGTACACAGTTATAAAATGTTGCTTACAGCTCAAAATAATATGCAAATACTTTGGAGTGTTTTGTTTTTATAGTCTATAGTAAAAGGAGTAGCACCGAATGGGACTTTTTTTAACCAAGGTAAGTGAGTTAGTAATCACAAACCCTTTTTAGCCTTTACCCTGACAAGTCAAATGTAAATTCATGCCTGAACCCCAGATCCAGCTGTGAGTCAGAAATCTTAATCACAGAGACACTGGCCACAGTGATGAGGCACTGACTGCCAGTCTCATGCCTGTATGCACTCCTTTTTGTTGTGCCTTGCAGTTTTTACTTACCAGCCAGAGATATCCTTCACAGCTAACACACTACTCGCTGTACTAGGCCGATGACCCACATTCTAGAAAGGACTCAACAGTCGATGAAGTAGATCTAGGAGGCTGCCTCCAACTTTGGGGCAGTTTGATTTCTCAGAGGTTTGGGGCAAAAGTGACCTTTAATGAAAGCCAGCTATATATAAATCAGCATCAAGTACACTGGAATGGAAGCAAGCAGATTCAGAGATGTAAATTATGTCCCATTCTAAAACCATTGTTGGGGGGTATTGGGCCCCTTGATAGTGTGCTCCCTCTGTGATAATTCTTGCTAGTATCATCTCACCTGTAGAGTAAATCTGTCAGATATTAAAGGGGGTTGATTTGTGCTGATGGCCTGAAGTACTAAGCAACAGCATGTAGGGAAGCAGGCAAGAAATCAGTGAGGAGTGAAAGCATGCCTAATGAAAGCAGAGGCAGGATGAAGAATGCAGGATAATACTGTTTATTTAAACACTTGTATATAGGATAAGTAGGTCGGTCCTCACCAATGTTTTTCAGCCACAATCTGGGCCATTAAGCAAAATGCATTTACACAAAGTTAAAAAAAGTTTTCATGTAAACATTGTGGAGCAACAGATCACATGCTGAAATATAGCTGTTGGCATTCAATGTTTTTGTTGACTCAGCTGTCCAAATAAATTTCTGTGGATCCCAAAATTATGCAAATAAGTGAAATAAGAGTAACAATAATATGTAAACACATTACAGGGTTGTCTCGTCTGTATCCTGTATGCCCTTTTTCAGACCAGCTTTTTATGTAGCCTTGTTTTCTTCCACAGTGTCTGCTTCACTGTAAATATTGCTGTTTTTTTTTTAGTGTAGGTGCTGAAGGCTTATCCTTTTAGTGAAATGTTTTGATTCAGAGGAAATGAGAAATGCTTTGAAAACTTGGATAATTAAGAAACATCTTTATTTCTCAGTTTCATTTTTTTTCAGTTTGCCTGGTGTGTTTTTCATGAGAGGAAGTAGCTAAAAATATACAGTATTTTCCAGCAGTAGTTAAGTTAGAGCCTCACTACGTTCCTTCTTGCTTAGTACAATGACTTTCCTAGGAGGAATTTTTTCCTTAGTAGGAAGGAATGTGAAATAGATACTGTAAACAAAGTTACATCCACTGGTAATGTTTGCATACAGGAAACTAAAAGCATATCTGCATAGGGAAAAATGATCATCTCATTCATAAATCTTTCTCCTGAAACTTGAAACCTTGATGCATTTCTACAAGCATCAGACTGCCACTCTGTATACTTCACATACCTAAGAACTACTTGTGTGTCAGAAAATAACTATTTAGATCATTTTAGGTAACAGATTTATCATGGAGTGCATTTTGTATACAAAGCTGATATGTATTTCACAAAAGTAAGCTATCTTTTAGATAGGCTGTAAAGCCTGCATGAATTTTGCATCATACTCCACTCTACTGATTTCAAGTCTACCTGAAACTGGCAGCTGCTTGATCCAGCAATCTACTCCAATGTTTGGTGCAAGAACAACAGATTCTTGTTTCAGACGCAAAGCTTGCCCCTTGTAATTTTTGCTTCTACAAGTTGAATACTATAGGGCATATCACTTATTAGCAGTGGGAATTCAGAGTGAAGCTACAGAAATCATGGAGGATCAAGGCTAAAAGTCACATGACAGAGTATAACACCATAGGATATATGGGTGCATGTGATTACATACGTGTGTATGTATATAGAATATATAGACATATATATATTATATATGCTGCTCAGTTTTCCCACTACCTTTCAAAAGGCATAGTCAGAGATCCTCCAGATTTCCTCTATGTATTTGCAACTTTGCATGCATACCCCCTTATGTGCCCTTCAAAATTCGTGTCCACCTCCTTATGTATATTGACTGCTCTGGCTGTCCCTGCACTGTAAGAGTCTATCACAGAATACTTCCTGGGCACTAAAAATTGCAAAAAAATATTCATTTGTATTTGATCAGGGTAGAGCACTAATCCACTGGGACCATTTTCGTACTCATCCTGGAGCACTCTGGGTAAGTGACATACTCAGAGTCACACAGTAAGCAAATGGAGGGAATCAAACCCTGACTACAGGATGCAGTTTGTTAACAGCTCATAGACTTAATACTCTGTAAAAGCTGACAGAACATAAATCTGCAACTGGGATTTTTCTTGTTTGCTTTGTGTAAAAAGGGGAGTGGTGTAAACAAAAAACGCCTTGAATCTTATACACAGGTAGATTCAAAAGGATAATTTTTTTTCAGGAATTTGCTACACTTTTTTCCGCTTTGGGGTCCACCTTTGAGAAACACTACCATAATTTAAATGTTGACATATTTCAGTGTTACCTCAGAAATGCTGCTACAGATATTGTATGATCAATAAAAAATATCATTATAACTACAATGGCATGCTGCAGTTTTGTAAATACAGTGTTCTGGATATTGTTGACATTTCTGAACCAGGATCCGTATTCTGACGGCTTTTCCATACCAACCAGTTACCTGTCCAAAAGGAAGGGAGAGATCTGCAGCTGCTGTGCTATGTTTTCCAGACACAATTTTCCCTTTCAGCTTGCTGCCTGATGAGCTTTTTCCATGTGTGCAAGTACTGGGTGATGGTTGATTTGCATCCTATCCTAGGTTCACAATGCTAAGGGGGAGGTGGGACCCCCTATACAAAATAGGCCAATGTATCCTTTAGAAAGCAAGGCTCTTCTTTCCAGGGAGGAGGCTCTTGGTTTTCCACAACAGGGAAAACAATGAGCTATTTGGATGTAAATAGCACAATGGAAAATGAAACTCCCTGTGTGGACTGCCTAATGTGGTGGATATGAATCTACAGTTTAACTGTTAGTGACCTAGTTGTGGGTGTGTTATATTTTCCTCATTTGACTTCATTCTGAGTTGCAGACATATAAACTTTTATCTGATCTGTGCACAATACTCTGACTGAAAGAAACTGCAGTGCAGACCAGGGAACGACAGGCATGTGCTTTTATTCATTTTGTTCACTTAGCAGCTGGATGGATACTGACCCACAGTATTCTGTGTGAGGTCCGTGGTTCTCAACCTTCCATCTCAAAAATGAGGAACACTAGCCCTCATAATGTGGAACAAATGGGCAGAATGTGGAACATGCACTAATGGCTTACTAACAACTTCAGCTAGAATGGTTAAAATATGCTGGTTTTACTTATAAAGATCTTTTAATGAAGTAATATTATCTATTTCCATTTACCATGGATTTCACTTAAAAAAATTCCCAACACTGAGACAAACAAGGTGGAACTTCGAAGAACATGAACTTTTTAAGACCCCCAAATGAGGTACATTTCTCCCAACACTGAGACAAACAAGGTGGAACTTCGAAGAACATGAACTTTTTAAGACCCCCAAATGAGGTACGTTTCTCGTAATGAGATACACTTGAGTGGCATGAGGTTTGAAAATTAGTACTTACTATCATACGTGTAAGTCAGCATCATAGTACATAAATTCCTTGTCCATGTGTTTCTGAATTACCTGGACACTTTACAGCTGCAGTACAACTTGAGCTTGCTAGCCGTGGGCAGTTCCTCATCTGAATGTCTGCCACAGCTTTAACTGAACTTGGCTTGCTGTATACTGCCATTGTGCTAAAGGTGCAACGGTGTAAATCATTATATATGTTAATATTTTTTTTTACTTATGTAAGGCCAAGTGGATAAACTGGTGCATGCAAAACAGTGGTTAATACTTTGCTACAAGATATGAACCAGAAAAGGTAATTACAAATATTACCTTTGTCAGGTTAGATTACACTGGATAGCAGATGGTTGTTTATAGGCACAGTCTGAGGTTATAATAAATTATGTAATACATCAGTGACTTAAGTCCTGAGTAAAACATCAGTAAAATGTCATGGCATTTTTTTTATTTGGAAAACTGTATTTTGGAGAGGTCATTCAGCAATGTGATAAAGAGTCCCTAGCAGTCTTTGCATAATTATTCATTAAGTTGTCGTTTAGGACTGAATCACCCAGTTTCAAAGACCTTTTCCTTAGTGCTCCTGAGTAAAGAATTGCCTCTCCTTTATTCTGTAATGTCCCTGAAAATGTTGCTTTCAAGATCACAGTCCCTGGCCACTTTCTATACAGAGGGTAGCTTTTATGTCCAAGCTAATTTGCATAACCCCCAACTACAGCAACACATCCCATACACCCCTTTCTTTTCAGATGAGTTAGCCCCTTTAACTTATAAACTCTTAGGTCCAACTAGTTCCATATCTGTTATGCCCATTCAACCAGCACATTATTTCTTGGTCTGTTTATGGACTGTAAGCCTCTTCTCACACAGAATATGTTACTGTCACTTAAGACATGGTTATGTCTCCCTTTTACATGTTGGCTTTGCATTCTGTCACTTTTCTGCAAGTTACTACACAAACAGCTATACCACTGTATTACTACTGTACAGCACAACACATTAGTCTTGACTACTCACAAGTAGTTAAAAGGCATGCAGTCTAGGAAACATTGAGGAGCATAGCCCATTTTCCCAAATGTCCCAGCAGCACTGTCTAGATAAATAACTTGCACAGAGTGAAAAAGTAGGAGAATGGAAGAGGAGGGCATCAAACCCGGAGCTATAGAAAGCAACTCATTAACTGCTCATAGCTTTAATTCTCTGCTCTAACTACCAGAGGAGCAATGAAAAGGAAGGGTGCCTGAAATGGGTCTATATCAGTTGTTAGTCAGACTTGAATGAATATAGATAACTCACTCAGAAAACACTGCAAACACATGGTTTCTTGGATCTGAAAGTGAAAAACAGACTTTTGCAGGTATGCAGGCCTAGAGCCTCTGCCATTTATATATAGAGACTCAAAACATTGCACAACAGTGAGGCGAAGCAGCCATTCCCCTAGCCCCACTAAGGGATACTCTCAGGAAAACACATACCATATGAACAGTCAGTGGCAAATGGAGCACATAAATTCCCTTACTCTTGGCTAGCATCAAAGACAGACTATACTAATTTCATGAACTCATTGCACCCTGACTTTGGAATGGGGTCCATTTCCACCATGGTATTGGAAACCCAAAATACTCAGAAAATAAACTGAAAAAAATAACACATACTCCAGTTACTCAGACACAATGTAACATTTGACCAAATATTTTTAGATTAAATGCTACAAAGTGAATTTTGACTAAACCAAAGGTGATTTAGTGTGGAATCCCCAGAAACTGGTTGATTCAACATTAAAAGGCCATTATTAATTATGGAAAGATGGAAATCTGCACTTCTGACTGTGCTGTTCTTTGGATGAGACTGAACCAAGACCACATCTGCCTGAGCTGGTGGTAGCTCAGGTGGATGTAAAATATCCTACAGTACTTATTGAAACGTGTAATAGAACTTTTCCAGGTGTCCTGGTCAGTTTTCTGTAGTTCGTATGAACACCACATTGGTTTTCCCCCCGAGAATAGGCTAGTGGGAATAACCCAATAAACAAAAACAAATGCGTCTTTTACTAAACACGGACGAGGGTTTACATTCAGAGTGGGACAAAATATATGTCCATTTTTACCCATGAACTCTCTCCTCAGTGCAGTGATAGTAGCACAGTACTTTTCACAGGGAAGTGAAAACAAATGGAATGTAGCCCCAAACCACTTTGGATAAATTGCACATTAAGGAGAATGGGACATCAGTGATTATACCAACATACTGCAAGAGTTGCTCAAACACAGACTTTGTGGTAAATAAGGAATACTCTGTTCAAATATGTTTTATGGTCTCAATATGCTGCAAAATCTCAGATAAACTTGTAATAGGGTACTTCAAAATCTTATATATTCAGCAAACGCACACTATTGTTGCATGTAGTTTTGAACAGTTTTGGATTGAAAAACCTCAGTAATCATTTCTTGTACACCTCTATGTAAAAAACATATTGCCCCACAGTTGTCCATATCCTCTTCAAATGTTAAAATTTACTTTTTTCTTTGTAGTCTAACAGTTCATTAGACTACTACAGTTTTTTCAGACCCTCTGCAACCACTATTCTGCAGAAGGATGCGTTAAGAGCACACCGTTGACAGTCCTCAACACAGCCATTTGTACGCTGTCAACATTGAAATAAAACCAATACATCAAAATACAAGAGATATGGCTGTACTATGCTCATAGCAGTGCTAATGGCCACAATCAAGGCTGTGTTCTCACACACACACACACACACACACACACACACACACACACACTGAATGCATTTCCATTTCTCAGGCTGAATTGTTACACTGTGGGACTGGCCCATCCACAAATGCAGCACATATTCCCAGGTATGTGGTATGCTGCTGGTACCTATGGATGAGACACCACAAATCATGTCTGCTTTACGCCAAAGATTCTGGGAGCCTAATGCATGTTGTGCTGTATTTGACTCAGGAGGTTTAAGTATGGGATCAGAAGGCAGACACTTTTTGGTCTGTGCATCAGTTTGTATTACATCTGTACAGCTCAGTCCAAGGCTGCACTAAAATTGTTTGAAAGTCTTGCTGCTCTACTCCCAACACATGGAAGAATTCCCTGCTACATTCAAATTCCCTTACTCTCATTTTCCTCTGACAGTAAATCAGTGTTTGCTCACACCTGCACCCTATAACACCACAGCTGAAGAGAGATGAAACCACAAAGTAGTCTTCTCCACAAACACTAAGAGCAATACTGTTTGCACTGTCAAATAATTACATATATGGATAGCCTGGCCTCCATCTGTGTTGTTTGCATCTGCTTCTATGCTGTCAGTTGCCAGGTTTGCTTGCTCACTGGCCATCCCTTCTACATTCAGGTCCCCACCCAAAATCCACACCAGCAGTGGGTTCTGCAATGTTCTTGCATTAGTTACACTAAATCGGTTTCAACTGACAGACACACTCCCCTAGAAAATGGCTTTTGTAGGTTTAGGACACTGCCAATGCAGACATGACAACTTTCAGGGATTCTACTTAAAATTTCAAACTGTAAAAGGCAGAGTTTAAAACACCAAAAAAAATCAGCAGAGCTTGAAAATAAACTATACCTGGGCACTGAATTCACAGGTGAGGCACCCTTGCATAAAATAAAAGGTTTTTATACCACAGGTCTCAACCTCAGAGAGATGTCTGAAACAAACTACTAGTGGGTAGCACAAGCAAGAATGTCTGCAGATGGGAAGAAGGTATAGCAACTAAAAGGCTGAGAGAGTGTGTTCAGTTTAAAACTACCATCAAAAAAAGACTTGCAAAGCCAGGTCTTTTACCCTACACTAGATGAAAATTAGAATACAGGTTGGCAAATAAGGAGTTACAGAAAAAAGTAGCTGGGATAAAATCTGAAAGTACACACATTCATTGGTTCCCCTATAGTTGTCATTGGGCAATATTGTGTGTGTAATTATATATACACACACATATATATATATATATATATATATATATATATATATATATATATATATATACACACACACACACAGTGTAATAGGTGACAACCACACAGTGTGGTGGATCACAGTCATTCCCTCTGCTCTGTTGTAGACATCTCCAACATCCAAAGATGGGATTTCCAGAAGACACAGTCAGTGGCTTACATAGGATGGGACTTCCCTGCTTAAAAAGCAACAATTTTGAACTCATGCCAACAGCAAGGACTGGTAATCCCCCTCAGGTTGTGTTTATGCAAAATTACCAGAGTACTTTTTGCATTACACAGACCAAAAGGGACTCCATTTCAGTGAAAAAATGAAGATGGGATTCCAAAAAGATAAAAATAAAAACTTCATAAAGTTTTCAGAAACAGTTATTCCAAAATACAAGAGGACAATTCAGTCATGTCAGGAATGAAGAGCCACACACACACCCAGATACCAACTGGCAAACTTCCACACATACAGGTCTCCTCCCAACCCACACAGGTTCACCCCCCCCCCATTTTTCAATAACAGTATAATTGAAACCATTTTGCTTTTGTCCACCAATCCCAATTTCTGTAATGGATGCATTCCTTCTTGCTGTTACATCCCCTTACCATCAAGGGTAGTCCTTTGGTAAGAGCACCCACTAACTAAATATTGTAACAGCGCTATCTGGGGTGGTAGTAAAACGTGTGCAACAGACCCACAAAACTGCAGCATGATTGCTAGAGTCCAAGTGCTCTTATTCCTAGTCTATCTATAAAGACAGACAGTGGAAAGGTGCAGTGGGTTAGTGACTTGGCCTTACTTCCTGTTCAGATGAATGGGGAAGTACACCATCCTCTGCCACTCACCATGCAGCTTATTAAACACTGCAAAAATCACAGCTACAATCAGCAGCTGCAGCAAAATACCAAAACATCTGTGCAGACAGCATCTGACTAATGCATTTAATATTAACAGCACAGTGTCTGTAAAAATTAAGAACTGAGAACTAAGAACAGACGTACCATCTAAGCTGAACAAAGCCTGACACAGTGGTGGAGAGAAGGCCCAAAAATAGGAACATTTTAAATCTTGGTTTTATAAAGCTTAAATGCTTTAACAGGATGTCAAGCATGTATTTTTAAATACACGTCATAAGCGATTTTAATCCTTGCATCATACCAGTGATTTGTGTAAAAAAAAAAAAAAAAAAAAAACAAACAATTTGAGAAACCCAAAGAGGCAAAAATCTGTACAGTTGAGAAGAATGTCAGCAAGACAGCTTGTTCCATAATACTCACGTTTCCAGGGATTGGTATAAATTGGTATTGCATACTTTCCACTTCGGTTAACAGGAGAAAAGGGACCTGTGAAATCCCAGACACATTTTAGTGGGCCCTGGCATAAACTGCAGAGACAAAGGATTTGCTATTACCACAAGCTACTTACACTCCCCTGCTCAAGTGTCCTTGTCCTAAACACTGCTTTTATCAGGACGAAATGCACACCTCACACTATTACTGTGATTTAGTACATGTGCCTTTTTAGGGAGAAATAAATATGGGAAAAGGAGGCAAGCTATGCTTTGCAACAAAAGACAAAGACATTACAGCAGTCAGTTTCTAACTATTCCCTTGGTCATTGGTCAGTGACAGGTAGCACCAGCCCAGGTTCATAGGACTTGCAGTGTAGCATCACAGGCTTTTTTTGTCAGAAAATAAAGTGAGAGATTCCAAATTCTAGTACAAACTGCTAAATTAACAGAACCACAAGTACATCCCCAGTTTAACAAAATGTACTCCCAATACAAATATTCTACACAATTTAGAATGTTCGTCAGTAAAGATATACCCTTCACATTTCAAAGAACGCACAAAGTCAAAAAAATATATATGAAAATAGAGTTTATTCGAAAAACTGGAAAAAAATCACGAAGGTATTTCTGAATGTCGTAGTGCAATGAACGGAACAAAATTCTGCAATTAGACATGAAGTCACACAAGACTAATGATTTACACATACATAAAATATTAATACTAGACTGTTCGGTAGTGCACTTCGTAAAAGCTGTACGATTATAGTACATTGTTTTTGTACAGATTTGTATTGCCCTTCGTTTGCAGCGTAGGGCATCGCATCACTTTACATTACATAATGACATTATTCAATGTTCAGTCAAACCGCTGCTAAATAGCATAAGCAGCTCTCCTTGGTACTTGTGTCCATCATCTCTGCAAAATCAGATTTCCAATGAACATGCTATTCCACAAGGGAAAAAACATTATAAAAGTATTGTGACATCTTTACACAAAGTCCACACAGAAACCAGCACCATTAGTGCTTTTCTGTATTATTCAGTCCAGTTTCGTAGCCATTACTGTCACATTTTATATTGTCAGTAGGGCTAGCTGCCTACGTTTTCCAATTGTCCTTCCTGGAACACTCTGTCCCATGGGGGAGGAAACTGTCTTGGGCTGCAGCAGCAACACAACAGTGAACAGCAAGCAAGGACATAATTTGCTGCTTTATCAGACCCTTCCCCCTTCAGGCACGAAGTCCCAACAGCTAGAGCCTTCTCCTTTCATCACGATTCCAGGAAACCATGCTCTCCCAGCGCAGCGTTCGGCCAACCTGCCTTTCTCGTTACTCAATGTAGGTCGCACATTAGCAATCTGGTCGGTGTCAGTGCACACGCCATCTGGCTAGCTCTTCACGTATGAAATGCTTCACCTGATTTTTTCAGCGCTCTTGCAGGGAGAGATAGGGGATCCACTGATTTTGGCTGCGACAGTTTTCACAATAGTTGGCCACTTCCTGCAGCGCCTTACTCTTCCAGGAACCAGTGTGCGGATTCTGCAATTTGAAAGAACATGATTGTCAGTAACTTGGTCTGCTTTACTTCCCCCATCTACCCAGAAGTCACATGACCCAACTACATAATTTATCAGTACTTTGCTCAACACGTCTGGCGACTATTCAGGGGTTGCATATTTTAGTTTTAACTGCATAGACAAAAGCTAGCGCTAGAAATGAGGCATGCATATGTGAAAAATGTTATTTTTCTGCCAGACGTACTATAAATTATAATAAAACTTGACAGTGCACGACCGTCAGTATACTAACACTATCACTAAAAATACTGGCGTGTCTGTTGCTATGTAATTATACGTGACTGTTACCTGGTCCATAGCAACCACAAAACTGGGCTATTAAATGCCTAGTGACTACACAAGTGTCCCCGACAAGACCGGCTTAAGAGCGCTTACCGTTATAAGAATGCAATGAAAGTCCCGGGGCTCCTTGTTAGTATTGGTACTGCTATCATCTTCCTCGTTCACGCCAAGTAGCTGTTCCAGCCGCTGCATGCCCGACACTCTGACTATATTTATGTCGTTATCGCAACAGAAAGCCTGGATCAGGGTGAAGTGGATCTGCAGGGCAATATCATCCTCATCTTCCGCATCAGTGGCCAGGAGACAGAGAACCACGCTGTCAGGATCTCTGTTGAACAAAGTAAGAAAAACAAGAGAAACATTAAGTATCTGGCCACTTTTGGCACCTGCTGCTTATGCACTCTTAGCAAGCTAGAGAGAGATCGGAAAAAAAAAAAAAAAAGATAAGCAGAAGATATACTTACACATTCATAAGTTTAGCGGATTCGTAGACGCCCGCAGTCAGGCAGTCCTGTCTTTGTGCAGTCACCAGTAGCTCCTCCAAAGCCTGGTTTACGGTCTGCATCCTGCAAATCAAGCGCAAAGAGATACCTTAAATATATGCACAGACACAGCAGTTTTACAGTGCTCAATACAACAACACTACCAATAATAACTACTAACTGGCCTATACTTTATCCTACAGCACTATCTGGAAACGGTAAAGTAGAATAAAAGTTACAAACTAGTGATAAAGGGGTCAAGGAAGTAAGCCATGCTTTTGACTAGATACTGATTATCTGGTTTATTTTCCACACTGTATTTTAAGTCTTGCAAATTACTTACAAAGTACATTTAAGGATGCATGCGATCGCAAGCATATCTACACACATTCGTACTCAATGGCTTACTACAGGGTTGGAAAAAAAACGTGGCTAACAAGATACTGCTATTACAAAAAGCTGCGTGTAGAGCACATTTTAGTGGTACTTACTTCCTGTCAGTGTTGTCACAGCCAACGACCTCTTCCAGAGTCATATTGCAATTATAATCCACAGTGGCAAATTATATAAATCCAACAGTTGATCGCAGGTTAGTAGAACTTAAAACACAATAATCCACACGATGTATAGAATAAAAGTAAATTCCGGAACCGGCAAGCTACGTTCCCACACAGGCAGAAAAACGAAAACTTCCAACCAAATCTTCTCAGCAAAAAATAGCAATGTAATACTGCAAACATCGCCAACGCGTCCTTTTATAGTTTTTTGGAACGGGGGCGAGGTTTTGTTGGTTTCGCTTTTTTCCTATTGGCTGATGGTAAACAAAAGCTGTTAGTTCACGTTCTCATTGGGTACCAAGGATAGTTTCCCACGTGGGTTCTCAAGCGATGTCGATCTAAGTTTGGCACCAGAAACTAGACGGGACTGAAATTCCGAAAGTTGCGACTGTCGGGCGTTTCAGTTTCATTGCTCTTTCAGGTGATTTCACCAGCTCTATGTGGACTTTCCGGACTGTCACATTGCAAACGCCAGCGTAGTGTGTGCTTTGCTGGAACAGTTGAGAATTACACTTCCCTACATTCTTTGCGCCAAGACTGCAATAAATTAATAATGATTGCACAGGCTCCTACACTTTTGAAAGTACGCGTGGAGGAAAAGGGAGATACTTTAGATCATAACAACCTTTGACTTGGATCTGTATTGCTTATAGTGAGTTTTCTCCTTGTCCCTGTATTAGTAGGTCAAATACCAATGAGACCGGCAAATAGCATTGTGACTTTATCCCATAGCATCAGCTCGTTTTCACACAACGTGTTGGTGCACAAAACGAATGCGGTATGCATCCTCATTTCGTTGTGCAACACAACTTGTGAGGCTCATGGTGCCCTTCCTTACATTATTCCATGGTACAATAAACATTCTAGAGCAAGTACTCCAGCTTTGAAGGCACCATCCATCGCAAAAATCATTGAGGCCAAACTGACCCTCTACAGAGTTATAAGTCTGGGACAGCTATTCATAATATTTTAAATTATTACCATTAATTTGAGAAGGGGGACTGCAGTTTTATTTTCTGATTTTGAAGGGTAACATGCTGCCTCATGTTAATCTATGAAGTGCAACGTTGCGAGCAGCCGGCACTGTTTAGAGCTGTTGACTATTAATTAAATTGTTAATTTAGGAAGCAGCGCACGTGTTCGCGCTGACTTATTTTGCTCCTGCAAATAATGCAGAAAACAAGGATGACACAACTTCCTTTTCTTGTTTTGATTGCAGACGCCGCTATTTATTGCGAAACGGAAAGTTAGTTCCAGAAACAACATATATCCCATCTAGAGAGTGGAGGTTTGAATGTAAGAAATCACCCTCCCCTAATTTCAGCGCACCTCAACACATTTGTAGTGGATAGTGCAAGTTTATGCAACTTTCTTCCATAGCGGTACCTGTTGTGCATAAAACGCGTTTGAGCTAGGGTGGCCACCTTTTCAAATGCTAAAAATGGGACATTTTTATGGAAACATGATATTTTGCAGGACAACCAATACAACTAAATAACCAGACTTCACTTTTTTGCCAGAATTGACTGATTTACTTAAATTTTATGTCACATGTAGAAGGAGCGCAGATTACAAATGACCAATTTCAGTCTTAGCTCGGGAAAACATTAAACTTTGTCAGTTACAGAGGTTTGTTGCAAGGGGTAAAGTGCATACACTTATCCAATTGTTGGAATATACAGGAATTATGTGCAGCAGTATAAATAAACACACACACACACACACACACACATATATATATATATGTCACAGCCACAGGGGCAGGTATATAAAATCTCATTTAGAATTTAAATCTCAGGACGTAACATTTTCATGTTTTTTTGCAGGAAACAATTGTCCTTATGGGGACCATATTAAGTTAAGAAAGATCGGCATAGCCCTAACAAAGGTTACGGCTATAATAAAATAAAATCTTGCAGTATCTGCATTGTGTGTGTAAGTCTGAAATAAGCGGAGTGCCTCTGCAGGTGCCTTGGAGACCAAAGTGAAGAATTTTGCCATCTTCCTGGAATGACACTTATTCTTATAGACGAAATTGGCATAAGCGAAGACTGCAGTTGCTAGCTATTCCTTGCAGAAAACAGCTTTTCCATGAACCTGCATTTTTATGGGTCTCATTTTTATGATAATGAGAAGAGTTCCATGCAGTGGTTATTGTAGGGGAGAAAAAGTGTCAGTTTCTGCTTTTACACTGGTAAGTATATCAGAATTCTAAGAAAAGACCTTCTCGAAGTTTACATACAAATAATGGCATGAAGTACTCCACACTTCCAGAACTGTACAGTTTGTTTGCAAGTCCTTAACAGACCCGTTTTCCGTAATAGTACGCTCGCACAATAACAGCAGCTAAGTGAAAAATATCCAAAAAAGCGAGTGCGGAGCGCCCCCTTACGTCTGAAAATATATTTTGCCCGAGTTTGAAAGTTCAGAAGTTCTCAACAGTTTTATTACAGACGAGTGGCGCCATCTGATGGCAGTAGTGAGCTGTATTTAAAAAAAAAAGCGACTTGCGTATTGTTTGTTTGCTTGGTAGGTGGGGGTCTGATGGACGGTGGACTCTTTTGCTAGGAGTAGGATTCGAATGACATTGCTAAAATAGCAGTCTGCAGATAAAAGCCAAACGGTCCATACTTTGGTTTAAGTTCATTAAAACGTAGTATGTAGCAGGGATGTAGCTTGAAATTTATATTTTGTACTCAGACGTAATTATGCTGCCATCACCACCCTTGTATCTTTTAAAATGTGTAGTCAACCCTTAAAATGCTGCCCCTGTACACTTCAGAAAATTATACACTATTTTCAATTGTTGCTAATTATAACCATAATAAGGCTAGTTTTAGAAGCACATTCTTATTATGCAAGCATTATTGCATAGCATTACATAACAAACACTAAATCTGAAGTAGTTACTTCATTTGATCTGCAACCTGTGGGAGTCGGATCCGAACCGGCAGCTTTCCAAGCTTCAAGATCCGAGCTCCTAGCTCCTCCCCTACCCATAATCCCTTACTACCAACCACATTACCTCAGATCGTTTTTTGCCGCGGCTAAAGACAGTTGCTTCCTAGTGAAGAGCTCCTGGCCTGGTGAGATTGTTCCTTTTTCTAATAGCTAGTCTTTAGTTTAAATTGTGTGTGTGTTGTTTTTTAGCGTTAATCTATCTAACCCACTTAAAAAAAAACAAAAAACTTTTTTTTCCCCCTTAGTTTAATTTTGTCTCTCCCCTCCCCCCCTTAGTGTTTGGGTGTGTGTGTGTGAGAGAATTATGGCTGAGTATAAGGCTATATTTTCTAAGTGTACTGAGTGTGGCCACAAGCTTTCCCCAGCTGATGGCCACACTCAGTGTGTTTTATGTCTGGGGGCAGCACATTTGTCGGAGGCCTGCCAGATTTGTGCGGCCTTCAACCCTCGGGCACTTAGGGACAGGAAGAACAAGCTGATCCTGGCGGGAAAACTCCCTCAGGAATCAGCTTCTTCTTCCTCTCCCAGCCGGGTCCAGGCTACTCCTGTAGCGTCGGCGCCGGCTACTCCCTTAGCTGTACCCGGGACTCAACCTCCCTTATCGGGTACTAGCTCTGCGGAGTCTGGTTCTTCTTCCCACAGGGAGAAGAAGAAACATAGGGAGAGAGAGGGCCATACTTCTAAAAGGTGAGCCGAGTCTCATCCCTTGGCTCCGCCTGAAAAGATTTTGAAGTCCCCTGAGAGGGTCTCCGGATCCTTGTCCTCTCGGCTCCATTCACCTTCCTTTTCTCCGGAGCCGGAGGAGGAGGAGGATAGGTCTCCCTCCAGGTCTTCGAGGCGGCCTTCCCGGCCTGCTTCGACTACCTCTTCGTGGTCCACTAGAAGCATCTCCGAAGCAGACATGGATCGGATGATGCGAAGATTTTTACAGACCCAGATGCAGATGGGGATGCTCTTGCCTCCCCCCCTTTGGGAGGGAGTGCAGCCCCCATTTTTGCCCCGATCGCTCCTTCTCTGACCCGTTATCGGGTCTCGGAGTTTTCGGATCCGGGGATACGTCGGCGCCGACAGGGATAGTGTCTTTGATGCCGACTATACCTTCGAGCTTGTCGGATCCAAGCTCTCGGGGCCAAGGGTTGAGCATCGGATCTGAGGGAGTGGTTGTGTCTTCGGCGCCGATGGGGCCGGAGCATACCGCTGCCTCGGATCCGATTGCTTCGGCTCTGACCCCGATCCTTTCCTCGGAGCCGAGGAGGTTGCTTTCTCATGCTGGTGATAGTGAATCTCCCTCGGCTTTTGAGGTGGTGGAGAGGGTACTGTCGAGGTCATCCAGGTCCCTGACAGGGCCTTCGGATCCACCCGTGCCCCCACTGTATCAGGGTCTGTCTTCGATCATCCGTCCAGCTGGACAGCCTGCCCAAAGCCTCCAGTTAGTTCCTAGGGAGGAACACCACCCGGTGGACGAGCCCTCTTCGGACAGCCCCACCGAAGAGGTGCCTCGGAAGCACTAGTGCAAAAGGAGGCACCTGGACTCCCCCGAGTCCATTACCATGGATACGGATTTGGAGGATACGGAGGGTTCCCCAAGGTCACCCCATGAAGATATCTCATTTGGAGACATCATGGAAATGTTGCGTATAAGAGGGGGGTGGTCTGCTCAAAAGCCCTCTCTGGATGAGTCCATATTTCTGGAGGCCTTTGAGGCAGGCCCATCTACCTCCTGGGTGTCCCCCCCAGCCGACCCCTTGGTGGACCTAATTACCACCAGGGCTTGAAAGGAGCCCGACACCGTGGAGCCTATCCCTAGATGCCCGGATAAGGTCCTCAGCCCTCCCTCTGATAGACCTTCTTGGTCCAAAGGCGCGCCGGTTGATGCTATGTTGGTGGCGGCTGCCACTAAGAAAGAACTTGCCCAAGAAAGTTCTTTGGTCGTTCCACTGGACAAGGAGTCCCGGGCTTTGGACCGTATTGGGAAGCGGATGTTTGCTTCAGCAACCTTTGCCATAAGGTCGCTGAACTACATGGCACACACTATAAGGCTACAGCGTGACTTAATTAAAGAATACGCTGCAGCCCCTCCGGAGTCCATGTCGGTCCCAGACAAAAAGGTTTTTGAGACTTGAATGGCCACTCTAAAGTCCATATCAAATACATCTATGCGGCTTCTTTCCCATGCCACGGAAGGAGCCGCTAGAGCTAGCGGAGCGGGAGTAGTCTTGCGACGGCACTCCTGGCTCCGCCTTTGCGACTTCACGGATCCCTTCAAGGCGTCCTTCGCGAACGCCCCTTACGATGGTTTAGCCTTATTTGGCTCATCGGTTCGTGACACGCTAGTCCAAAGCGAGAAGGATGGGAAGACGCTGTCGGCCGTCGGAGTCCGCTTCTCTAACCCCCAAAGATCCTTCTCCAGGAATCAGAGGGGGCAAAAGAAGCTGTGGTTCCATAAATCTCAGCAATCCTGTCCTGCTGCGGACAACACATCCTCTAGAGGCAGAGGAGGACAAGGTGGACGCCGGCCCAGAGGTAGAGGGGCCCGCGTAACTTCGGGTCTAGAGAACCTTTCTCGGAGGGACCCGCACAACAGCCCTGAGGGCTTGCCCGACTGTCCCTCTATGGAGGCAGTCGGGGGCGACTGTCGGAGCACATGTCAAACTGGGAGTTCATTACAAACGATCAATGGCTGCTCCGGATAAAATCCAGAGGTTACACGATACCGTTCTTGCAACCCCCCCCCCCAAACCCAAACACCTCCCCGATGTTCCACCCCATCAAAGGGAGTCCGCAACTCAAGAAATTTCGGAGTTGCTAAGAAAAAGAGCCATCCAGCCCGTCCCCCCAGATCAGTCCGGATCGGGTTATTACTCCAGGTTCTTCTTGGTGCCAAAGAAAACGGGGGACCTCAGACCCATTCTAGACCTTTCGTCCCTGAACCTGTTCATACCCAAGGAAAAGTTCCGGATGGTCACCCTCCAATCTATTCTCCCTCTTCTGCAGGAGAACGACTGGATGTGCTCGTTGGACCTCAAAGATGCGTAATACCATATACTAATGGACAGACGATCCAGGAGGTTCCTCCGCTTCCGGCTAGGAGCCAGTCATTATCAGTTCAGGGTTCTTCCATTTGGCCTAACCTCAGCCCCCAGAGTGTTTACCAAAGTCATGGCAGTGGTTGCAGCCCACCTGAGACTCCAGGGCATTCAGGTGTTCCCTTACCTGGACGACTGGCTCCTCACCGCCCCCAACAAGCATCTACTGGTTACGGCGAGAGATTACGCCCTATCTCTGTTTGGTCATTTGGGCATTTCAGTGAATCTAAAGAAATCCTGCCTGTGCCCCACTGAAGCCCTAGAATTCATAGGGGCCAGGTTGGATACTCGAATCTCCAGAGTGGTTCTGACATCGGTCAGGCTAAACAGTTTGTCTCGCCAAGTCTTGGACATTCTTCAGAGCCCCGCTCCTCCAGCAGAATTAGTCCTGAGGGCGTTAGGATCTACGTCGGCAGCGATCAGCCTTTCTCTCCATGTCCATCTGCGAATGCGAGTGTTACAATGGACTCTCCAGGTCCAATGGTCTCTATCGGTCCATCCCTTGGACATGCCGATTCCTCTGAGCAGGGCATGCAGGGACTCCCTACTTTGGTGGTTACAGGCTCAGGAACTCAAAGAAGGGAGACCCTTTGTGATTCCCCCAGTCAAAGCCACGTTGACCACGGACGCTTCCTGCCTCAGGTGGGGCGGGCATTACGCAGGCAAGTCCGTCCAAGGCACGTGGACTTCTCTAGAGACTGCATTGCATATCAACGTCCTAGAGATGAGGGCAGTGCTGTTGGCGTTGCAAGCTCTTCATCACCTTCTACCTCTGGGGACTATTGCAATCCAGACGGACAACATGTCCATTGTCTGGTACATAAACAAACAGGGAGGGACCAGGTCTTACCCCCTGTGTCGAGAAGCCATGAGAATGTGGGAATGGGCTATTTCCACCAACCGCTTTCTGATAGCAATGCACATTCCGGGGCGGGCCAACATATTAGCGGACAACTTAAGTTGGGTATTTCTCAGCCCTTACGAGTGGTCTCTGAATCCCTCCGTCGCGAAGCAGATATTCCTCAAATGGGGTCAACCTCACTGCGACCTTTTCACCTCGCCCCTAAACTCAAAATGCAGCGATTACTTCACGATAGATACTTCCCCAGAGGGGAATCCCCCAGGGACGCTCTGGTTCATGCTTGGCCGCCCGGTCTCCATTATGCGTATCCTCCTCTTCCTCTGATGACGAAATTCATCCAGAAAGCCTGTCGGTTTGGGAGCAGAGTGATTCTCATTGCCCCATTCTGGCCTCGACAAGTCTGGTTCCCCTTTCTGCAGTCTCACAGTGTGGCCCCCCATGGATTCTGGATCCCAGACCAGACCTAATCTCGCATCCGACGAGATGCCACACTCCGAACCTGGTCAACCTCAGGCTCACGGCCTGGTTGATCCAGTTCCGTTAATGGCTAGGACTCCCGGTATCTTGTCCCCAGTTAAGGCCATTCTGGTGGCAGCTCATAAGCCATCCACCAGAAATCTCTACAACAGCAAATGGAAACGTTTTTCCATCTGGGCAAAGGATAAGGAATTAGATCCATTTACGGTTCCTATTCCCATTATCCTGGACTTCCTATCCCTCCTTTTTAGGCAGGGAGCTAGTGCGTCCACCATTAAAGTCCAACTTGCAGCCATCTCTCATTATCATGTGGGGGATGGCGTAAATTCTTTGGCATCAGCAAAGATATGCAAAGCCTTCCTAAAAGGCGTGTTTCTCTTAAAGCCTCCCATTAAGCCGGCTATGCCTCCATGGGATCTTACCTTGGTCTTACAAGCTTTAACAGGACCACCTTTCGAACCGGCAGCCTCAGTGCCTTTAAAATTCTTATCTTGGAAAACGGCCTTCTTGGTTGCTATTACCTCGGCCAAGCGGGTATCAGAGTTGCAAGCTTTGTGCATTAAGTATCCATACCTTATTTTTCACAAAAATAGGGTGGCTCTCAGGACTAATCCTTCTTTTCTGCCTAAGGTAGCCACAGAGACTAACATTAATCAATCTGTTAACCTCCCTGTTTTCTTTCCTAGTTTCCAAAACAAAGGTGAATACATATTGCACAAATTGGATGTGCACAGACAACTACGTTTTTACTTGCATAGGACTAAAGATTTCTGCAAGTCAGACCAGTTGTTTGTTTCTTATGCTAAATCAGCCATGGGCAAACCAATTTCTAAGGTGACAGTAGCAAATTGGATCTCTCAGTGTATCAGACAAGCATACATTTCAGCTGGGAAGCCAGCTCCGGTTGTCGTTCGAGTACATTCTACTAGACCTGTGGCTACCTCAACAGCTTTTTGGTCTAGAGTTCCAGTAGATGATATCTGTTCAGCAGCTACCTGGTCTTCTTCCCATACGTTCATTTCTCATTACAAGCTGGACATAATCTCCAGAAGTAGGGCTTCCTTTGGCTCCGCGGTGCTTCGGAATATCCTTCCGTAGGGACCACCCAGGGCCTTTAGGTAAGCTGGGGACTCTGTTCCACAGGTTGCAGATCAAATGAAGTAACTACTTCAGATAAAGAAGTTATGTACTCACCATAACGTTCCATCTGAGTAGATACTTAATTTGTCTGCAACCGACCCCCCCTGCCACCCCCCGAACCTCGGTAAGGTATTGTTCTGTGGAGAATTTCTTCTCCGTCTTTAGCTTATAGGGCAAAATAACCGATCTGAGGTAATGTGGTTGGTAGTAAGGGATTATGGGTAGGGGGGAGGAGCTAGGAGCTCGGATCTTGAAGCTTGGAAAGCTGCCGGTTTGGATCCGAGGTCGGATCCGACTCCCACAGGTTGCAGACAAATGAAGTATCTACTCAGATGGAACGTTATGGTGAGTACATAACTTCTTTTTTACCCAATTCTAAACATTCTGTGCTGTTTGATCCACAAAGTTTCTAAGATATGTTCAGAAAAAAATGTACTAAGTTCAGTACACTGAGTATGCCTAGCTACACCATTACTTTGAGGAAAGCATAGATGTTATGTTGTCCTATCTCACCTTCCTTCTTACTGGTTAGGTTCAAAACCGATCCTCTGTTCTGACTCGGCCGCATTACTAAAGCTCGAGGTTTTTCACTAGCTCGTGGCTGTTTCCCTATCCCATCATGCTGTAGTGCAACACCCCAGATCTTTTTTGCCGCTAAACAGATCGCAGGCTTCCATTTTGGCTCTGGCTAAGTGAACCTTTTATTACCTCAGAATTGTTCCTTATTCTTGTACTTGTTAGTTACTGTAGTTTTTGTAGTTAGTAGAGCCATTCATTGCTGAATTGTTGCTTTTGGACATCCTTCCATTAGGCCCTGGTTTTATTCCCTATTCCAGTTAAACTTTTTTGACTAAAATTGTTGGATCTGTTTAACTAAGAGGGCAGTTGTTTTCTGAGTGTAAATTGTTTATTTTGTTTTTTGCTAGTCTTTAGATCAGGGTCGTCAGCCCGTTTAAGTTAGAGGGCTGCTGCAGCCCGTTTCAGTTAGAGGGCAGCCTAACTTTTTCAACTAACCTTTTCAACCTTCTTACTCTAATAAAAAAATAAAAGTTTATTTGTTTCATATACTTCACAAATTCATAGTTATTGTTGTAGCTGCTGTTTTTTGCTCTTGTGTGTGTGAATTGTGTAGTAACATGCCAAAAGACCACAAGAAGACTAAACCTTCAGGTTTTAAAAAGTGCAGTAAGTGCACTCAAATGATGTCCGTTAAGGACTCTCATACTGTTTGTGTGTATTGCTTGGGAGCAGTTCATCTGCAAGAAACATGCTCTACTGTATATGTCACTCCTTTAGTTCCAGATTCCATATTACAATCAGTCAGATCTCCCACCCTCTCCTCTAGGTCCTCCAGGAGTCTTTCGGATGATGATGTGGATAAGGTGGTAAAGAGACTTCTGAAGACACCAGCACTAGCCAAACTTCTTTCAGCTCCAGCCCACATGGAGCTGGCCAAGATTACCCCATCGACATTGATTCCTCCTCTGAGCTGACCCGGGGCCTCGGAGCTGGAATCCTTGGAGCCGACTGTGGTGGAACCATCGGGGTTGAGAATCATTCTGGTTTCTTCAGTACCGACTACTGCTCCGACATCCTCAGTTCCGTCCGAGGAGTTTAGGAGCTGACACTCTCCAGTCGGGTCCGGGGAGGGAAGTCAGATCGGACAGTTGTCAGATCCGGACTTACCTCTCGGGGCTTCGGGGCAGGTGAGCTCGGCTCCTACATCAGCATCGGAGCAAACCTCCTTGGTACTGGTGATTTCCTCTGGCTCTTTGGAGACGGAAGGATCATCTGATCAGGGGAGGGGGGCTTTTGAGCTGATAAGGACAGTGCTGTCTCCGCAGGCAGCTCCACTCAAAGGATCCAATATTCCTCACACTAAAGCGTCACCGTCTGTCTCTGCACCACACCATCCACAGATCAGCGGAGACCCTAGGCCTCAGGGTACCTCATCGGGTGAACCCATCTCTTCCAAAACCTCTTTGGAATACACTTCTGAAGAGGTCTCTTGTAAGAGACTTTGCAAGAGGAAGTACTTGGACTCCCCAGAAGAGTCAGTCACCTTGGACACAGACCTCGATGAGTCGGAAGGGTCCCCACAGTTGCCCTCTGAGGATGTCTCCTTTGCAGACATCCTAGAAATCCTTAAATAGAGAGGTGGCTGGAAGCCCATCAACCCTTCTGATGAGGAGTCTGTTTACCTGAAGATCTTTGGGTCTCACCCTTCAGCCACTTGGGTGTCTCCGTCTTTCGACGAGCTTATGGAACTAGTTAGTCGAATGGTGTGGGAGTCTCCAGATGCATTGGAGCCTGTCCCTAGGAGGCCAAATAAGTTTATTACAGCCCCCTCAGATAAGGATTTTTTGTATAAAGGTGCCCCTGTAGATGCTGTGGTGGTGGCAGCAGCCACCAAAAAGGAACTTTCTGAACCATCCTCATCTGTCCATCCACCAAACAAAGATTCTCGTATGATGGATAGATATGGGAAGCACATGTTTTCGTCAGTGACATTTACACACAGGTCGCTGAGCTTTTACAAGGCTACAAAATAATCTCCTGAAGGAGTTAGGAGATACTCTTCAAGGTACAGTAGCTGTGGGGATCTCTGATAAGGTATCATCCCAGCTCTCCACCTAAAAGTCTGCAGTCAACTCCTCCATGAGACTCATCTTGTACACCCAGATGGAGTGACTAGGGCAGCGGGTTCAGGAATTTCCCTAAGGAGACATTCCTGGATGCACTTATGCGACTTTGAAGAACCCTTCAAGTCTTCTTTCGTTAATACCCCGTTCAATGAGTCATCCTTGTTCGGGCCAAAAGTCAAAGAGACGCTAACCCATGATGGCAAAACTACCTGCGGAAAGAGTTTCAGTTCTGAGACAACAAGTCTTTATTCTTCTCTCTAAGACAAAAGTTCAGACAAGAACAGTTCTGAAGGTCTTGGGAACCATGGCAGCAGCTATAAGTTTAGTTCCACTAGCACGCATGCACATGAGAATTCTACAATGGCTACATTCCACCCAGTGGTCTTTACAAGAACTACCCATGTCTCACCAGATTCTGTTAACAGAGTCATGCAAGAAGGACCTTTGCTGGTGGCTTCACTCCACTCATGTCACATCAGGTCAACCCCTTCTTCTGCCACAGCCAGTGGTGACACTGACCATAGATGCCTCCCAGCTAGGGTGGGGGGGCATTATCTGGGAAGGACAGTTCAAGGTACTTGGCAGGATTATGAGGCCTATTTGCATATCAGTGTCCTAGAGATGAGAGCGGTGCTTTTGACATTGTAAGTACTCCAACACTCTCTCCCGCTGGGGACAATTGCAATACAGACAGACAACATGTCAGTTGCTTGGTACATAAACAAACAAGGAGGAACCAGGTCTTATCCCCTTTGTCAAGAGGCCCTCAGAGAATGGGAGTGGGTGATTTCCTCCCAACGCTTTTTCATAGCCATGCACATCCCGGGGAGACCCAACGTGATAGCAGACAAACTCAGCAGAGCAATTCTCATGCCTCACAAATGGTCCCTAAATCAAGAAGTAGCAGAGAGGATTTTCTGCAAATGGGGCTAGCCTTGCTGTGACCTTTTTACCACGTCCATGAATGCCAAATGCGGCTATTTTGCCCTGATCCCCCCTCTGGGGGAGTCATCGAGGGATACAGTTGTACACGATTGCCCCTTGGGACTCCTTTATGCTTTCCCTCCCTTCCCTTTGATTCCCAAGGTTCTCCAGAAAGCCAGCTCATTGGGAAGCAAGCTAATTCTCATTGCATCATACTGGCCTCATCACATTTGGTTCCCCTTCCTTTGGCCTCATCTTCAGGAGGAGTCATGGGTTCTGGACTCAGTTCCAGACCTTCTGACACATACGTCCGGAACGCTCCATCCTTCTCTTCAAACCCTCAAACTGACAGCATGGCTGCTCCAATTCCTAAGATAGCCAAGCTTCCTAGTCACCCTCATTCAGTCAAACATATCTTAATATCTTTTCGTAAGGCTTTAACCAGAAGATTTTATTCCAGCAAATGGAAAAGGTTTTCTTCCTGGGCAATGACAAAACATATTGACCCTTTTTCTGCTCCCATAACTGTTATTCTTGAATTTCTGGCCAAATTGTTTAATGAAGGCATGTCTGCAGCTACCATTCATGTTCAGCTAGCAGCTATATCTAATTTCCATATGAGCGATCTCATCCCTAACTTGATGTCCCACAAGCTTTGTAAAGCTTTTCTGAAGGGAGCTGTTTTGTTAAGGCCTCCCATAAGAGCTCCTCAACCTCCATGGGACCAAAATTTTGTTCTCTCCTATCTGATCCTTCCCCCTTTTGAACCTACCTCATCTTGTGATTTAAAAATTTTAAACTGGAAAATAGTTTTCTTGACTGCTATCATTTCTGCTAGAAGAGTTTCAGAACTGCAAGTACTGTGCATCAAGCCTCCATACATGATTTTTTATGAAGCCAGAGTCTCCCTCAGAACAATCTGTCATTTCTTCCAAAAGTATGTTCAGAGTCAAAACTAAATCACTTCATTGAGTTACCAGTTTTTTCCCAAACCACGGCAATGAGCCAGAATATATGCTTCACCAGCTGGATCTACGTAGGCAATTACGTTTTTACTTACATAGGACAAAAGACCTCAGGAAATCTGATCAGTTATTTGTGTCATTTTCAGAAGCAAAAAAAAGTGCCCCCATTTCTAAGGTCACACTCTCAAAATGGCTGTTAGATTGTATAGCTTATATATATATATATATATATATATATATATATATATATATATATATATATATATATATATATAATGACAAAGCTCTTCCCTTTAGAGTCAAAGGCCATTCTACAAGAGCCATGGCAACATCTTCTGCCTTTCGAGCTAGACTGCCGCTTGATAGCATTTGTGCTGTGGTGACTTGGGCAACACCTCATACCTTTATCACTCATTACAAAGTCGATTTGGCCTCCAGGGACAGGGCCTCTTTTGGTTCCACTGTCCTGGAAAATATACTTCTGTGAGCCACCCAGGAAATATGGTGCTAGGGATGCTGTCTCAACCAGTAAGAAAGAAGGTGAGATAGGACAACATAACATAAAGAAGTTATGTGCTCACCGTAACGTTCAATATTTGTCGTCCATCTCGCCTTCATTCTTACATCCCCACCCTCCTTCCACCTACCTATGGCTCCTGGAGAACAAAGAGGTTTTTCTTTCTTTGCCAACAGTGTCTCTGACCTTCTTCATTGTCTTCATATGATGATTGGATAATACCTTAGGTACCTATAGTTATCAGCAAACAAGATCTGGGGAGTTGCACTAGAGCATGATGGGATAGGGATACAGCCACAAGCCAGTGGAAGACCTCGAGCTTTAGTAATGCAGCCGAGTCGTAACCGAGGATTGGTTCCAAACCCAACCAGTAAGAATGAAGGCAAGATGGACAACAAACATAGAACATTATGGTGAGTACATAACTTCTTTTTTTTAAATAAAAGCCTGGACTGTAATCAACTGTCCCTGATTTTGACTCAAATTTTAGGTCTGTCCCTCCAAATCCCTCTTAAAACTAGTGATTATTGGGAGAAAGAGTGGTGAATTATACTTAATAAATAATGTTAATAATTAGAGTTATAGACTTCTTTTAGTTCAGAAAATGTATATTAATTTACAAATTTCACATTCTTATATTAAGTCAGTGTTCCAATTTAATAATGTTAATATTTTAAAAGTGTCCCTGATTATTTCTGGATTTGTCTCTGAATGGTTGAGAGCTATGTACTTCAGTATAGCAACATGTAAGCAATGTTAAGTGATTTACAAGTAAGCAAAATTATCATTGGACTGTCTAACTAAGAGACCCAAGGGGCTAGGTTGAGGACATTGGAAAGTTAGCTACAGATTAGTAGTAGAAATTTCTGTTTTATTTTTTTATTTAAGTTTTTGCATGATTATCTGCTGAACTTTAGCAGAAGGTTAGCCACCCCAACATATTGCAAGAGTATGCATTCCATATCCTCGAACCCCATGTAGTGCCCTGGGTTGTTTGGTAGAAACAACAAAATGGATAGCATATTCAAGGACTGGGGACACTGTTAAGAAATGGGAGGAATTTTTCAAATTTGTAAAATCAATAACAATTATTAAAAAAAGAAAAAGAAATGGAAGGAACACTTTGAGGAACCCCCTTATCTGGTTGACTTGCTTTTCTGGTTACAGATAGTGCCAGAACCTGCTGGTGGAAACAGATGCATTCTGTAGATTAAGTCACTGTGGTGCTTAAACAGCTCTGCAGTTGCAAGGCTGCAGGAGTTTATAAAATTCTGCTAGGAATGCAGAAGACACAGAAGACTGCTGGGGTAACAAATTTAATGTACATTTCCTCTGTTGGGGGGGGGGCAATACCGCTGGATTGGTGAATATGTATAGTGATCACCATTTTTAGGCAGTAGGACATAATGGTATGTTCCAGTTGTGAAACAATCATGCTACTCAACCTCGGAGGAAACTTAAGCAGGCAAGATGGCGGTATGGTAGTGCGCCAGTTGGAGGAGTCAATAAGGTATGAGGCGTGTGTAGTCAATGATTGCATGCTAAGAGGGTAACTGCCCAATGGAAGATGAAGAAGGTTGGCAGCGGGAAATGGGGGAAAAAATGGCTGTGTCTTTTTCTAAATTAAAAGCATGGCATTTAATTAATAGTTACAAAGCACATATGAAATGAGGAATGGGGGATTTTTGGGAACTTAACAACAGATAAATAGCTGTTCATAATGGTATGGTGAGTTTCTGTCTTGGTAAAGTGGAAAAAATCGAAAAAACCTTTAGTAAAATCTTAATAGCGAAGCTTGCCCCAGAACCGCATAATTAATAGAAAATGTTGTCGTTATTTTGTATAACGCTATTTTTTGTTCATGGTTGTTTGGCGAGTTTCTGTCTTGGTAATGTGGATAAACATTATAAACCTTAATAGGTTTTCTCAAAGCAGCTTAGTTAATAGAAAATGCTGTTGTTATTTTGTATAACGTTGTTTTCTTAAAATACGCCAAGTTAACAAATGATTCTGTCTCTAATTAAAGTACATTGATTAATGGCTATAAACAGATAATGCAATCACAAATTTGAGCTATAAAACTATCACAAATTTAATTTGAGCTATAAACAGATAATGCAATCGTACATAAACAGTTAATGCAGTCACAATCTTGAGCACAGTAAGTGATGGATATTAAACCTGGTGATTATAATTAATAAGAAAATACACGTCAACCAAATCTTTCTTTATGAAGTTTAAACTCTCAGTGTACATTTAAAAGGTAATTATAAACATTGTGAGTTTGTACAGAGTAAAATTTCTTTAAGTTAATCAAGTGTAATGATATGAACTCCTTAAACTTGACTGATAAATTTGCATGGGAAATTATTGCCGTGAGCATGGTTATGATTCGCGTATTTTGAAGACAAGCTTACTCTTTTTGTTTTGTGGAGAGGGTGGGGGTAGTGGTGTGTGTGTGTGTGTGTGTGTGTGTGTGTGTGTGTGTGTGTGTGTGATACGATCTAATAGGGGGAGGGGGTGGCTAAGCTTGTAGTGATTGTCGTCCTCATAGTAAGCACAGATAAGTCCCTCTTAAGAATTAAGTGGCTCGAGGGGTTGGGGAGTGGTGTGGAGCTTGGGGGGGTGTCTTTCACAGAGGGAACATTAGTGTTTGGGCTAAAGTGGGGACCTTGATGAATCGGGGGTTTTAAGAATACAGTGTTATATAAAATAATGACAGCATTTAGTATCTACTAATCTGCTTTGAGACAAGCCTCGCTATTAAGGTCTTTAAAGTTTTCATGTTATAATCAAAGGTTATCCAGATTACCAAGACAGAAACTCACCATACAACTGTGAACAGAGATTAACATTATGCAAAATGGGGATAGCATTTTCTTTTGGCTGTGTTGTTCTGAGACAGGCTTCGCTGTTAAGGTTTTGCCAAGGTTTTTTCATTTTGCCAAGACAGAAACTCGCCATACCATTGTGAACAGCTTTTTACTTTTTATCTTTTTTTTTGGTTTCCCAAATATCCCCCTTCGCCGTTTCATATGTGCTGTGTAACTATATATAGAATGCCACAATTGTAATTTAGAAAGAGACTCAGCCATTTTTTCCCCATTTCCCGCAACTAATCCTCTTCTTCGTTTTCCATTAGGCAGTTTCCCTCCTACCATGCAATCATAGACTACACATGCCCCCCTTATGACTATTGGCCCCTCCATACCTCTCAACCTGGAAACATCAAAAATCTGGACAAGGCCCGTGAAAAATAGGTACAAATCTGTACACTGATTAACATAATATTTGCATACATAATTACGTAACCCCACCTACTCCAATGGAATTGTGGGATACCAACTTTCAAATGCAAACTGAATAACAGATAACCAAAATACGGCACCAGAGTCCCCCTGCAGCCATTCCAATGTCACATTACCTGGCTATTTCACCCCATTTACCATAAACACTAATGTGTACATAATGCTTTACTTCTACAATGATTATTTGGATTTTATTTTTACATTTTATAGCACAATGCACAAACACTAACAGACATCTGCTAAACAGTATTCCTCCTGAATATATTTTTGAGAAGTCCTCCTGAATATTTTAATTATGTATGGAATGACATATATTTTCTTGTCTCAAGTCTTGTCAACTGTTCTCTTTAGATGTCTTATGTTTCTGTTGTCCAAAAAATGCTCTATATAGGTATATTATCCTGTACCTATAGCAATTTCTGAAACATTGCAAACATCTCACCACTGAAAAAAATCTTTTTACAATGAATTAATGTTTAACTTCTACCATGCCTTCCTAATGCTAATATCCTCCTGTCTACTTCTCAGGTCATGATAATAAAGCAGAAAACAAAATGATTTAAATGTATAATACATTGATTCCAAAGGCTAAATCTTCTTCTTTCGGCTTTTCCCGGTTAGGGGTTGTCACAGCGGATCACCTGTCCGCTCATGATTGGCAGTGGAGTTTTACAGTGTCAAGTTGCCAGCCCAGTGCCCAACCTTCCACAGACAGCACACACACACGCATACACTCACACCTAGGGCCAATTTAGAGTGCTCAATCCACCTACAGCATGCCTTTGGGATGTAGGAGGAAACCGGAGTACCCGGAGGAAACCCACACGACTCTGCACAGAAGGCACCCCAGCTGAGGATCGAACTGGAGAACCTCTTGCTGTGAGGCGGCAATGCTAACTGCTGCACCACTGCGGCCACCAAAGGCTAAATAAATAATTTAATATAGCATTGTTGAATTAATAAGTTAAATTTGTTGAAGTTGCTATATTTAGTTGCTAATTAAAGGTTGAATTTATTAGTACTGCATTTTAACAAACAATGTTTTACAGAATCAACGATTAGATAATTGTTTTTATATCCCTGTAAAAGGAATTTGAGCTTGTGAAATGTTTATTTATTTATTTAACATTTGTTAACTGAGAAAGTCCATTTCCAGTGGAGGCCCAGGGAGAAAAATCTCCCGACACATGTCTTTGTAATGTGGGAGGAAACCAGAGCACCCAGAGGAAACCCACACAAACACAGGAAGGAGAGGCAAACTCCACACAGAAGGCACTCCAGCCGAGAATCAAACTGGAGAACCTCTTGCTGTGAGGAGACAATGCTACCGCTGCACCACTGCATCATCTTAGACACTTAGAAGGGGGAAAAAAACAAGGTACCAAATCATGTGAAATTAATAAGTGAACTTTGTGCACACAAAAGTCAAGTTTCTGTCAAGCAAATAATCTAAAATAAATGATAAAATCAAGCTGTATTTCATACAATTATTTTTACTACCAATAATACATATGATGAAGTACAGTAAAATCTTTCATATTTAATTACTGTTTAATAGAATGAAATTCAATAATAAACATTGTGGTTAATATGTTAGGGGGACTTATGTTGCTGCAATTGTTTTTAGATGTTATCTTTTTTTGGCATTCCAATTGTTGTTTAATTTAGTAAGGAAGATTTTGTCAGTTGAAAAAACTGCTGACAGTTTAGAGATTTTTGTTTCATACTGTGTGCTTTTTTTGAAATGTTTACAACAGAGATTTCAGAGATCATTACTTTATATGTTGTTGCTCTTGTACTTTTACTAAACTTTAGCTGATTTAACCATTTATTTCCTCAGGCCATTTTGACTTTATACGTTGTTGCTCCTGTACTTTTACTAAACTATAACTGCTTCAACCACCTATTTCCTCTAGCACAGTAGGGCAGTTTCCATGATGTCTTCCATATATGCCCTTCATTCAGTACAGATAATTCATAAAGTTCCACAGACTTAGCAAGACCACATGATTAACAAACACATATATTTGAATGATGTTTTTAGCTACTTGACTTGATTAATAACAATAGTTAATAACTGTCAGTCTTGTATAATACTTTCCACATGATAGAAATTAACATATCTTCCCAGGATCTAGTTTTTTTTTTCTGCTTACATTTATGTAGATAAACAACTAACAAAAGATAACAATGGGTATTCCATGAGCATGCAGCAAAAGTACTGAATATATGCGTACCTCTCAACTTTTTCTGCTGAAGAATTCTTGTAGACAAAACTGAAAGTTATTAGGGGGATGGGTAAAGGAATAAAATTAGTGGTGATTTTTAAACAGTACTATAATTCAATTAAAAAATTTGTAGAACAAAGGTTTTGCTTGAACATTGTATGAGCAATAGGAACACACACACAGAGACACACACACACACACACACACACACACACACACACACACACACACACACACACAGACCACCAGTTCCTACCTGACTGAAATCTCCACCAGGAAATAAGCAGCTAATCCATTCAGAAAACAGCGTTGTTTCCTTCCCATGCAGCAACAGTCTCCAGTCCTCCACGAAATAAGTAGCTAATCCATTCAGAAAACAGCGTTGTTTCTTTCCCTTGCAGCAGCAGTCTCCAGTCCACCACGAAATAAGCAGATAAATAGATAATCCATTCAGAAAGCAGCATTGTTTCCTTCCAGTGCAGCAGCAGGTGTTTCCTTCCTGCTCGCACGCATTCAAACAACACCAGAAATGTGCGTGCATGACGTACACGAGTTGCGCTCAATTCCAACAGGCTAACAAAGCTGACGTCATAGCGTACGTGATGACGTCAGCTGCAATCGCGGAAAAAATAAAATTTTAAAAAAGAAGGTGGGAAAATCTGAAATTAAGGGGTGCCACTCGGGAATCATGGCACCCCATTTTTTTAACTCCAAAACTCGGTAAAAATGGTGAATTCGGTACGGTTGAGAGGTATGGGCTCCTCTAACTGGCACACTGCCCTACCACCATAGTTCCCGACGAATTATCCCCGCCTCATTTAGTGCTGATTGGCACTCAGTAACTAATACAAGCCCACACCCCCGACCCCCAATTCGTCAAGGTCCCCATTTTAGCCCAAACACTAATGTTCCCTGCGTGATAGACACCCCCCAAGCCCCACACCACTCTTCCACTCCTCGTGCCACCTAATTCTTAAAAGGGACTTATCTGCTCTTACTACGAGGATGACAATCACTACAAGCTTAGCCACCCCCCACCCCTATTAGAGCGTATCACGTCAGACCCACACACACACACACCTACCCCCGCCCCCTCCACAAACCAAAAAACTTAAGCTTGTCTTCAAAATACACAAATCATAACCATGCTCAAGGCAATAATTTCCTCAGTCAAGTTTAAGGAGTTCATATCATTACACTTGATTAACTTAAAGAAATTTTACTCTGTCCAAACTCACAATGTTTATAATCACCTTTTAAATGAACATTGAGATTTTAAATTTCGTAAAGAAAGATTTTGTTGATGTGTGTTTTCTTATTGATTATAATCACCAGGTTTAATATTCATCACTTACTGCGCTCAAATGTGCGATTGCATTAACTGGTTATATACGATTGCATTATCTGTTTATAGCGCAAATTAAATTTGCGATAGTTTTATAGCTCAAATTTGTGATTGCATTATCTGTTTATAGCCACTAATCAATGTACTTTAATTAGAGACAGAATAATTTGTTAACTTGGTGTATTTAAGAAAACAATGTTATACAAAATAACAACAGCATTTTCTATTAACTAAGCTGCTTTGAGACAAGCCTCGCTATTAAGGTTTATAATGTTTATCCACATTACCAAGACAGAAACTCACCAAACAACCATGAGCAGAAAATAGTGTTATGCAAAATATCGACAGCATTTTCTATTAACTGTGCGGTTTTGGGACAAGCTTCGCTATTAAGATTTTACTAAAGGCTTTTTCCATTTTTTTTCTACTTTACCAAGACAGAAACACACCATACCATTATGAACAGCTATTTATCTGTTGTTAATTTCCCAAAAATCCCCAATTCCCTGTTTCATATGTGCTTTGTAACTATTAATTAAATGCCACACTCCTAATTTAGAAAAAGACACAGCCATTTTTTCCCTATTTCCCGCCACCACCCTTCTTCTTCATCTTCCATTGGGTAGTTACCCTCTTACCACGCAATCATAGACTACACACGCCCCATGCCTTATTGGCTCCTCCAACTGGGGCACTACCCTACCACCATAATTCCCGCCCCAATTGGGGTTGTTTGGCATTCTGTAACTAAGTAAGACAACCCCACAACCCCAATCCCTGATTCGTCAAGGTCCCCACTTTAGCCCAATCACTAAAGTTCCCCCACAATAGACACACCCTCAAGCCCCATACCACCCCCCCACTCCTCGCACCGCCTTATTCTCAAGAGTGACCAATCCGCACTTACAAGGATGACATTCACTATGAGCGTAGCCACCCCCCCTGTAAGATCATATCACGTCAGACTCACAAACACACTCCCACTGCTCCACAAACCAAACAGAGTAAGCATATCTTCAAAATGCCTGAATCAAAACCATGTGCACGGCAAGATTTTCCTGTGCGAGTTTTTAGTTTGGTTTAATGAGTTTATATTATTACACTTGATTGTCGTAAAGAAATTTTACCCTGTATCGAACTCACAATGTTTATAAGCACTTTTTAAAAGCACACTGATATTTTTTAAAATGTTGTAAAGGGAGTGTTTGTTGACTTTGTGCTTTCCTAGTAAATACAATCACCAGCTTTGGTATCCATTACTTACTGCGCTCACCGACCAAGTGTATTAACAAGCAATAAAGAGTTTTCAAGTTGTTAATTTACTGAAGTTAAGCTTTATGTTTTAGCCTTAAGATTTAAACATAAATTGAATTATTCTATACATCCGAGCTAAAGAGATTATATTAATTTTGATTCTTCATAAAAGGACTGGATTTTTGAGTGGTAGAAAATCCACCGACACGTTGCCTCAGGTTTGCAAGAGTGGGTTATTTCAGCACACTTGTTTTTTGGACTTTTAGTTCATTCAGTATCGGTTAATTCAGCACCTGCAAACAAGGCTTCAGGGTTTGGAGATTCCACAGAGGATTTTCGCTTGTGTTCTAAGATGTGGTAGAGAGGTTTAAATATCTAGTAGTCTTGCCCACAGGTGAGGGTAGAAGGGATTGGGAAATTCACCATTGGATGAGAACAGTACTGAAAATGTTATGGTGGACTGTGATGGTGAAGTTAGAAATGAATCACAGGACAAAGCTCTCCATTTACCTGTCAGTCTATGTCTCCATCCTCACCTATGATTACAGGCTTTAGGTTGTGATTGAAAGCTTGAGATCACAGATAGATATAAACAGCATAAGTGAGGTTCCGTCACAGGGTATCTAGTGATGAGCTTGGCAATCCACCTCTCTTACTGATGCATCAGACATAACCCACTGGAAAGACGGGTCTGAATGGAGAGATGATAATTCAGCAAGCAAAGGAGAGTAGTATTGCTGAAATTGAGTTCATCCTCAAGTCTTGATGACTACCTTCACAAGGTGAACCCTGTTTTTCACAAAATCTCACCAAGACGACACTGATGTATAGACTGTATTTTATATAGCATATATCATGGACAGAAGTAGGTCAAAATTTTAAAAAGATAGCTGGGTACACAAGACCCAGGATAAAAAAGTGCTCAATCCTGATAGGCACACTTGTGCCAGGACTGGAAAAAAATGACAATGTAGAATCCTCAAGATATGGAAACATTCCTACAATGGGGCCATGCCAGACCCAGGGGGAGGATGCCGCCCTGTTGTAGAAGGAAGTAGTAGTCCACAAAAATCACAAAAACTGATAGGCCAAATAAGAGCCATAAAGATGATAGACTAGACTATTGTGGATAAGAAAGAAATTATGTATTGTTAGTATTATGCAAAAAGCTCAGAATTTCCAGACACTTGATATACAGTAAGATTAAGAGAGAAATTAGAGAAAAGAAAAATAATTCCACAAGAATAACTGTCAGAGGCTTTAAATAAAAATTTGTGTTCATTAATACAACAGATTTGTGAAAAGCATTATAGACCAAGAAACTTTGATCTGTCTGGAAAAAGAAGCATCTGAGGAACTGTGAAAATATAAACAACAAAACCTAGAGATTTTTGAAAAGTATGAAATATGGACATGGGAAAGAAAGAGGGATTTGATATGGTGCAATATTTATGCAAAGTCGAAAGCCAAATCAATCAATACAAAAAAGGCAGCCCCAAAAATATTCAAAGAGAAATACAGGCAAAGGCATCCAGATACGGAAAATTTCACAATAAAAAAATATCACAAAGTGGGAATGTGGAAAAGAAGATTGGTACAGTAGAAGTTAAAAAACAAATTGAAGTTGAAGTAATGTATTGCCTGCAAAGTGAAGGATTTGGTGTAAAAGGTTTAACACAGGTTACATCACAGCATGATGGAATGTGTCCCCAAAGTAAGGAAAAATAGGAAGATCAAAAGAAATCTGAAGAAGAAATATGGACTTGGGGAAAAAAGAGATTTAATGTGGTGCAATACTTATGCAAAGGAGAAATCAAAACTAATCAATACAAAAAAGCAGCACCAAAGATATTTGAAGAGAAATACAGGCAAATGAATCTGGACATGGAAAACATTACAACAGAAAAAATAAGAAAACAAGATTAGTAATGGAGAAGTTAAAGAAATAGAAACTGAGGTTATGGAGTAACTGTGAAGTGAAGTATTCAGTGTAGAAAAAAATCTACCTCAGAAAGCACCACAGCAGGATAGAGCAACGGACATCCAAATTAAGGAGAAACCAGTGGAACGGGAAGCAACTTGTCAGTTGCCATATGAAGGCATTTTGGAGCTTTTCGCAGGAAAAGTGTTGCCAGAGTATTACCCTCTCCACATCGTGTATTGTTGTTATGCAGTATTTAGTTTTAGTTACTTTTAGTGAAACCTTCTCCAAGCAAATGATGCAGGCTTCCAAGTAATAGTCCATCAACTGCACTACCACCTCCACTGACTCCTACTGTATGACAAATTACAAACATCTGGCAATGCCACTGAAGGGAACAATAGCACTCATCTGTAGTGAGTGACTGTCAGAAGCCACAGATGATGTGAGCAGGCCACTCCCACCCCACCAGATGGGGAGGCAGGCCTGGAGCCAGGCGGCATGCTGGTGGGAGAAGGCCAAAGTGTGGATAATATAATGCTGGCATGAGACTGCTGTGTGATAGATGCCATGACCAGTGTGTGGACTATGGACCCCTGCAATATGGTGCCAGTTGGCCCACAGTCATCATCTGACGTTGGCCTCAACAAAACCTTCAGCCAAATCACACTTTAGCTACCCCCCAGGACAACCACCCATATGTATAAACATTATCTTGAAGCTGGACAACTGTATTTACTTTGTTATGATGTCGTTATGCTATTTAATCATGTTGACAAGATTTAACCATGGGGCTAAGTGTGAGGGGGTTAAGTGTTGCCAGAGTATTACCCTCTCCACATCGTGTATTGTTGTTATGCAGTATTTAGTTTTAGTTACTTTTAGTGAAACTTTTTTCCAGGTGTTCTTTCACAAATATAACCTGGGGTTCAGAAACGTATACCACAGTCTCTCTCTCTCTCTGATGCTATCAAGGGTATGCTTTGTAGTCTAATGAATAATAGTAATAATAATAATAATAACACTAAAAAAAAACACTCTTAGAAGTGGTAGGCTTGGTGGAAGGAGATTGTTTCCTGTAATTGTGACTGAAATTAATTGCAAAGAAGTAGGGAGCGAGCATCAGGTACATGCTTAACCCTAAGTATGTACTACATAACAAAGCTGTAAGAACAGCTGAAAGCCACAGTATATGGCCTCAGCAATGTAGGCATCTATGTTTATTATTTTAAGTGAGGTGGAAAATGGTGTATAGAAAAGTAAGAACGGGTACAGCAAGCAGAGAAATATACACAAGAAAACAGGGAGATAAGTATAGGAGTAGGGAAGGGAGGAAGGGGTTATCTTTTTCAGGGACATGCACTTTTTTGTGAAGGAAATATGGAGAAGGATATCAGAACAAGGCAGGGGATGAAGAGTGGTAGAGCTTTGGAAGCAGAGGCACCCAAACAAACAAACATAAATCAGCGACAAAGACTAATAGGGGAGTTGCTGACACACATGGAGGGGTCTGACAGTATAATTATAGACATACAGACAAAGGGAGGACATTGATGGGGAGGGCTGGTCAACAAACAGTAGGAGGAGGTGACATACAAGGAAAGGGAAACACTATAAAGGGGATAGAATTGGTATAGCCTTACTATGTCCACACTGTCTGGAATAGACCCAGGGAGAGGTCAGTCAACATCCTGACTGCTGTCTTACTATTCCCTGCCTGAGGTACTGAAATCAGAGCTGGGCAGTGGTGAAACTCCTGAAGCTGGCTGAGAACCTTCTCCAAGCAAATGATGCAGGCTTCCAAGTAATAGTCCATCAACTGCACTACCACCTCCACTGACTCCTACTGTATGACAAATTGCAAACATCTGGCAATGCCACTGAAGGGAACAATAGCACTCATCTGTAGTGAGTGACTGTCAGAAGCCACAGATGATGTGAGCAGGCCACTCCCACCCCACCAGATGGGGAGGCAGGCCTGGAGCCAGGCGGCATGCTGGTGGGAGAAGGCCAAAGTGTGGATAATATAGTGCTGGCATGAGACTGCTGTGTGATAGATGCCATGACCAGTGTGTGGACTATGGACCCCTGCAAGCACTGTACATGGAAGTGGTATGGAGCAGCCCACAATATATGGCTGTAGCGAACTATACAGGTACGTGTCACATGAAAGTATGACCAACAATGATATATGTTGGAGTGAAGCATGGGCAATATGGTGCCAGTTGGCCCACAGTCATCATCTGACGTTGGCCTCAACACAACCTTCAGCCAAATCACACTTTAGCTACCCCCCAGGACAACCACCCATATGTTTCCCCCATAACACAATAACTGCACCTCCCACACACAGTATACAGTATGTATGTATGTGTGTATGTATATATATATATATATATATATATATATATATATATACATACACATCTCAGTAAGAACACATGCCTGTGTAACCTATGACCATATCATGCATTCTGCTCGTGGGTGTAAAAGAAAAAGAAAAAACAGAATACCTATAAGTGCAAAAGTTTTGTTTGACTTTCCTAACAAGTGGGATGTCACAATGCACTTATACCAGTAAAAAATGACACCTGTCAGATGTAAGTCTACATAATACATCCAAACATTACATAACTTCACCTGATAAATATGAAAGTTATTTCAGTGGTAGCATGTAAGATGCAGCAATTTTACAAAACAGTACAACTTCTACAGATACATAATCTGGCAGCATGCACACACATAACTGGCAGTTATACTATGGAATGCTACATATCATGTCTAGGTAGTTATCTCATTCTCCTCTGGAACAGAAAAGGGTACTCTGTGTTCACTGCCTGAGCTGCAAAACAAGGAAGACAGTACAGAACTCCTTAGTTAAATGTCTAGTAACATCAGAAATACTTACAAAAGAAATTAAAGATCACTGTAAAGATTACAATACTTACAATACATTTCAAGAGTCCTTGCTCTGGCCTCTTCTTTCCCCTGGCTTAAAAGGTCATAGATTGCTGTAGTTGTGCTAGCACTGTTCTGTAGACAGGGTATGCCAATGGCGTGATTCACGGCCTTAGCAAAACTGTGCTAGGCATCCACTTTATACTGTGGACCCTCAGAAGAGTCTCCAGTCAGGTGCTCCTAGTAGACCATATGCAGCAAGAAGAGAAAGATTTTGCATTCTATGCTGCATTAATTGGGTGCCTTGCCAGTATTTGTGCCCATGAAGCCATGGCCATTTACTAGGTCAAATTACAAAGAACTACGGTAGCCCTGTTATGGTCTTGCACTTTGAAGCTCTAGGCAATTAGGCTCAAAATCAGGAGCTATTTAAGAGTGACCAGTAAATGTGCCACCATTGTTGAGCACAAAAATACAAGGCATGACATCATGGTGTTAAGATGTGAACACTGGCATGAAAAGTGTACAGGTTTCATTGTACCTAAGTTTTGATAGCAGTTTTGCTCTTTAGCACTTCTTTGGCTAAAGTAGTAAAATATATTCCTCCAGGTCCCCACGGGAGTCAGTGACCCACCCTCACATGCTCATTCTATTTCACAGGTGCTCGCGCAAGTGCACATACATGAATGAGCCTATTAAACTGGTAGCAGCTTTTGCTGCAATGAGATAACTATATTGGTCCCGAGCATTTATTACATCATGCCACACTAGAAGCTTTGAAATTGCGAGATATGAACACCCTCTTCTATCATGGGCCTCTTTGCACTAGGGAAGATTGTTTCACAGTAACAAGCTGAGAAGGATTTCTAGAGGCAGCAGCTGTTTTTGTAAGTAAATGTGTGGAGACTAATACTGTTATTGGTTTATTACTCATGCATTTCTGTGGTCTTCATGATATCCTTGACGCACTACTACTGTAGTATTTCTTTATGTTGCTGTTTCAAGGTTCAGCAATGCTGCCACTGTGCTGGGTAGTATCACCTTAACTGAGGGTACACTATCATTGCAGCTTAAGTGGGGGGTAATCAGGACTGCAGGCAGCCTTCCACTTTACTTATGATGGTTGTGTCTGTTGTTACACTCCATACATACTTGTAGGGCAAGGAATAATTGTTCGACCTAATGTCTACTAATATCAGAGTTATATGAGTTCCTGTACTGGGTGAAAATTACAACAGAAGCTGCTACAGTACTGCTGGTATTTTTTAACAGTACTGCTTGTATTATATCTTTGTGAGGGGATGAGTAATGTGTATAATACTCAGTAGGACACTTAATACCTGCTACATGCCATTATGTAAATTACTGCAAGTGTTCTAACGTGGATTGTCTGTTTGTTGGGGGGGTGGGGGTGGTAGTGACCAGATAGCAAATAAAAAGTAGAGTATACACACTGGAACTTGATCCAGCAGCCATGAAGAAACTCTTTTTTACAGGTTGTGCCCCTGCCCACCACACTTTTGCCCAAACCTACATGTACCGCATACTTTAATGAAACATCTGGGGTATTGCTGAAGTGACTGGGGGTTGGAAGCCTACACTTGCAGAGGGTCATCCTTAATCTTTCATTCCAATACATTCTCTAATGCATATACCTGGTTGGGCTCAGTGTGTAATTGGCCAAGGGGATGTTCTCTCCATTGTCTATGTAACACTTAAGATCATTAGCTGTGTCAAAATGTGACAGGGCATTATATGTCAGACCTATGCTATTTCAAATTGTTCATTTTCTTTGGGTGTGGTGGTAAGGCCTACACACATATCCACATGCAGGGAGGCCTGTATATGCTCTCGGGTAATTGCATTCACAGACTGCAGGAAGTTATATTGCATGACCACATTCACCTGAGGGATACATTCACATCATATGATGCCCTTCCACTGTAAATGAGAAGGTTCTCCAAATACAGTCAATCACATTGCCATTTTGTATTTTTCTTATGTGAATGTTAATAGTGCCACTCAGATACTGTTGTGAACCTGTGTCTCATACAGTGGTTGTGCAAATCTGCCAGTACCGGTACCCACTGTTGTCCACCAAACACTGCATGGCAGCCATATGTTGGACTTTGTGTCCTATACATGTGCAGATGCCAGCAGCAGTCCCATGTAACTGCATTTGTGGGCCCCATATCATCCTCCAAGGCACTTGGTGACACCAGTCCTGTGTGGATAATAGACCCTGACCTTGTACACATCACACCTCCACAGGGACACCAGATTTACACGTGTGTAGTCACCATTACATATTTCATTGTCATATGGTTCTTGCCATCTCTGCCCTATACATTTTGTACTCATGTAAGGGTATATAAGGTATGACTGCAACAGGTCTCACAAGTGTATTTCCTTTCAATTTCAGATTGTCATGCCACAGATAGAAAGCGGAGAAAGTGCAAGTTCTCCCATGCAGAGAATGAGCATGAGATCCTGCTTCAGGCATGAAAGATCTGACCAGACTTTCCACAAGTGAGCCAGGTGGAGCACAATAGTAGATATAAACAGTCAGAGGTCAAAATCGAAATTATGATCAGACCAGACAAAAGAAAACTTATATGATCAGTGTCACAAGAACTAAGTCAGTCTGCCTGGCACAGGGGTAGAAGGCCACTAGTGGTGGTCCTCCAACTGAACCAACATTGACAGAGACGGAGGAGTTCTTAGCATCTCTGCATGGAGATTCAGACAGTTCCAGCATTCACAGTGGAGTGATAGATGTCAGTGAAGAAATAAGCAGACAACCACACATATGTGTTGGTGATGCCTCAGGCGGGTTTGTCTTAACATGGACAGGTATCTGGTATAGTACCTCTCTGTGTATGTTAATAGAACTTACAACCATGATGACTATCTTTTACAGGAACATCAGGAGTTCAAATTCAGAGGCTATCTGCCAAATGTACATTACTTATTAATTTCCTGTATTACTTTATTAAGTGGTAATGCTAGTAGTGTATCTACAGAGCTGCAGGTTTTGGTGAAGAGTACTTACTTAATTTGGGTAGTTTCTTGGTGTTTTCACAGGTGCTGTGTTATCAGGATCTTCCACCACTTGTATAAGATCTGATGTTGTCAATTTTTCCTTCATTCCACAACATTTGGGGTTTGGATCTGATCCTCGGATCCAACTTGGTTGTTACTTTTGTTGCGGCCACTAGGAAACTCTTGAGCAACTCCCTTACCCATAATGCACCACCCCAACATACCTCAGATCTCGTTTGCTGTTTTCACGTTTAGACATGGTCGCTTTGAGTTCTCAAGCTTGTGGGTTTGCAGAGAAGGTAAATCAATCTTTTTTTTTTTTTTTTTTCCGTAGCTGATATTTCTTGATATCTTTAATGTCTACCTTTATTACATTAGTAGCTCCCTTCCCTACACTTTTTTTGTGCACTCTTGCTTACTGTAGTTGGTAAGTTTCTTCTCTTTACACTCTTAGTGTATTCCTTAATACCATTGTTGGTATTTTTCTGTTTCTTGATTCTTCCTTTCCTTTTCCTTATCTGTTTAAAAAAAAAGTTTTTCATAGTACTTTGTATTTTTTGGTGTTGACAATGTCTGAAAAGGGTCCGTCTGGTTTTAAAATGTGCCAGAAATTCAGGCACAAATTACTGCTTTCTGACACACATGCCTCATGTATGTATTGTTTGAGTCAAGAGCATTTGCAGACTGAATGTTCCATATGTAAGGCTTTCAATCCACAAGTGATCACAGATAGAAAAAAATAAGCTTATTTTGAAGGGGGTACTACCCTCCTCTTTTTTTCAGAAGCTATTTCTGGGGCTCCACCCCCCCCCCCAAACCAAAGCTTAAGGAGCCTTCTGTCAAACCTTCAGGTTCTTCTGGATCTTCAACCCCCTCGTCAGATCCTACTACAGAACCACCAAGGAAAAAACCCAAAAAGTCAGATCCGAAGACTGTTCTTACCCAGTCAGTGTCAGGGTCAAAATCTGCTTCTACTGATCCTAACCTCTCAGATTCAAAGCCTTTACCAAAGACTCGATATTCTCCTTCCATTGACCTGGTACCCTCACAAGTACCTTCCCCGTTCCTAGAATATCACCACCACTCCAGATCTCCATCAGTGGCATCTTCTCATTCTTTCAGAAGTCTGACCAAGGCTGATGTGGACAGAATGATGAGGAAGTTTCTCTCAATGCAAATACAGATGGGAGTTCTCCCAGCTCCTACCCCTTTGGGTCAGGAAGTCTTGGTTTGCACTACACCACTGATCTCAGCTCCTTCACTGTTCCGACTTACATTTCAGAGCCCTTGGATCTGAGTCTCCCAGGAATGTCTAGATTGGATCTGAAGATCATAGTATCTTCGGCTCCAAGACTTTCTCTGAGCACATGAGCTCTGACAATTTGGATCTGTATGACTCTGGGAGCCAAGGTACCCCTGTTGGATCTGAAGCTGTCAGAGCTGTCCCTGCTCCCCAGAGCCTTAGCACTGGATAGCTCAGCTCTGACCTGTACCTCAGGTGGATTGCATTTGGGGCAGAGGGAGCTGATGAGATGGAAGCTTGGCTTCTTGACTTCTTTCTCCCTGGGGCATTCCACTTTTAAGGTGGTGGAAATAGTTTTCTCTACTTCTGCAGGAAGGATGCTCCTCACCCTCAGCTGTCCCCTCTGGATCCCTTATGTTTCTGTGCCTTGACCTCCCCCCCATTATTCTATGCTACAGGGACAGCCAAACCAAAGTCTTCAGGTTACCTAGCAAGGTATTACTATTTCTTCTGATACTTCTCTGGAGCAACCCACCAAATAAGTGCCTAGGAAGAGGAAGTGTAAGAGGAGGCACTTAGACTCCCCTCAGGAGTCAGCCACAGAAGATACTGATTTCAATGAAAGGGAAGGGTACCCAAGATCATCACCTGAATATGTCTCATTCAGAGACATCATTGAGATCCATAAGCAAAGGGGTGGTTGGTGTACCGATAAACCTTCCCAGGAGGAATCGCTATTCCTGGAGGCCTTTGGGTCTGGCCTGTCTGCCTCCTGGGCGACTCTGCCCACTGAAAAGCTCATTGACTTGGCCTCTACATGGGCATGGAAGGAACCTGCAATGGTTGAGCCAATCCCCAAGAGACCAGATCAGATTCTGGCACTACCTGCAGGGCGTGAGTTTTGGGACAAGGGAGTACCTGTAGATGCCATGGCTGTGGTGGCAGCCACCAAGACAGAACTCGTGGAGCAAAGTTCTACTGTCCATCCCCCTAACAGAGAGGCATTGGACAGATTTTGGAAGCATGTGTCTGCTTCAGCAACCTTTGCTCTCAGATTGCTGAACTGCCTGGCAAACTTTACAAGACTACAAAAGAATCTGATAAAGAAACTTTCAAAATCTCTTTCTGGGACCAGTAGTGGTGAGACTCAGGCTTCTGTGGCCTCACAGTTGGCTACCCTACAATCATTTTATAACTTGTCTATGAGGCTTATCATGCATGCGGCTGAATGCACCTCAAGGATGGCAGGTTCAGGCATTTCCATTAGGAGGCACACCTGGATGTGTTTGTGTGACTTTGCAGAGCCCTTCAGGTCTTCATTCATCAATACTCCTTTTGATGGAAGCTCTTTGTTCAGCTTAAAGCTGAAGAACACACTCTCCAGGTGTGAACAAGACAGAAAGACCCTCTCTGCATTGGCAGTACATTTTTTGACCCCTCAAAGGACCTTTTCAAGGAATCAGCAAGGAGTCTGAAAAATGTGGTTCAAGAAGTGCCAGAGTCCTTTCCAAGATCCATGTGGAGATAGCTGCCTCAGAAGCAGAGGGGTAACTCAAATGGGAGAGGCTGCCTATACAGCAGAGGAGACCCACAAAACTGATTCCTTCTCTAACGGACCCTACCAGCACTCCTGAAAGGAGCCCCAATGTCCCCTTCTAGAGGCAATCAGTGGTCATTTATCCCTGCACCAGAGAGCCTGGCTAGACCTTACAAAAGATATGTGGGTGCAGTGGATTACTTCCAGAGGTTATATAATTCCATTTTCCCTACTACCACCACCACCTGTTTGCAAATTTCCTGATGGTCCACCCAATCAGAGGAAAGCAGCAGCACTAGAAATTCAAAAGCTGCAAGAAAAAGAGTCATCTAAGAGGTCCCACCAGACAAGATAGAATCAGGAACTTACTCATGATTCTTTTTAGTGCCAAAGAAAACAGGGGACTGGAGATCGATTTTGGAGCTCAGCAGTCTGAACAAATCAGTTCAAAACACTACATTTTGGATAGTCATGGTTCATTCCATGTCACAGTTCAGTCCATTCTACACGTTTTGTGTAAGGACAACTGGATGTGCTTGACAGACCTTTAGGATGTGTACTAGCACATAAAAATGATCAGGCAATCCAGAAGGTACCTATGGTTCAGGCTGGGAGCCAGTCATTACCAGTCCAGAGCACTGCCCTTTGGCCTTACCACAACCCCCAGGGTGTTCACCAAATGTATGGCAGTAGTAGCAGCTCACTTGAGAGTGCAGGGAGTCCAGGTGTTTCTGTACTTGGATGGCTGGCTCCTTACTGCCTCGATCAGGCATCTACATATAAGACCACAAGACCAAGTACTCCAGACTTGCTCCCATCTGGGGATCGCTATAAATTACAGCAAATCTCAGTTAGAACTGTCTCAGACATTAGAATTCATAGGAGCGATTTTCAACACAGTATTGATGACAGCTTCACTTCCTCTCTTGAGTACAAGCTTATCAGATTCCAGGTCAGAAAGATAATTTACAATTCCATAGTCTCAGCCCATTTGATCCTACAAGCCTTGCGATCAGTGTCTGTGGCTATAGTTCTAGTTCCCCTAGCAAGATTTCATGTAAGAATTCTTCAATGGATTTTAGCGATACAGTGGTCTATTCTTTATCAGCATGTCTGCCTGGATAAGAATTACCCAAGCATACAAAAGATACCTTTGGTGGTGGATTCAATCAGATCAGGTACTGCAAGGCTGTCCCTTCATTCTTCCTCAGCCCAAGGCCAAAGTGACCACGGACGCTTCCCAGATTGGGTGGGGGGGCACTTCCTGGGGAAAACAGTCCAAGGCATGTGATCCCCCAAAGAGGCCAACACACATTTCAAGGTCCTGGAAATGAGAGCAGTGTGCTTAGCATTACAGGCCTTCCAAGACTCTCTCCCTTTCGAGACAATTGTGATTCAGACAGACAATCTGTCAGTGGTCTGGTATATCAACATACAAGGAGGAACCAGGTCTTACCCCTTGTGTCGAGCAGCTCTAAGATGGGTGACCTCATCAAATCGATTTCTGATAGCAACACACATTCTGGGGAAATTCAACGTGATAGTAGACAAATTGAGCAGGTCCATTCTACTACTTCATGAGTGGTCTTTCAACATTGAAGTGGCAGCAATGATTTTTCGCTGATGGGACCAGCCTTGCTGTGACCTATTTACATATCCTCTAAACAACAAGTGCAGCAAAGGAAGAATCACCAAGAGATACACAATTGCCCTCCCCCCATCTCTTTTATGCATACCCCCAACTCCTTTGATACCCAAATTTCTGCAGAAAGCTTTCTGGTTGAAGAGCAAAGCCATCCTCATTGGACCTTACTGGCCTCGACATATTTGGTTCCCCTTTCTTTGGCCTCATCTAGTCTACCCACCTTAGATTCTGGATCTGATTCCAGACCTTTTATCTCACCCGACAGACATGATTCACCCCAATATTTCAAACCTAAAGCTGGCAGCCTGGTTTCTCCACTTCTGTTAATAGACAGAGAAGAAATGCTGTCTTCCCCTGTCCATCATATACTTTTGTCTTCTCACAAAGCCTCCACAAGTAAACTTTACACAAGTAAATGGAAAAGATTTATTTTCTGAGGACATCAGAAGCAAATTTTGACACCTTTTCAGCTCCTATACATACTGTCTTTGAATTTCTGGGTACAATTTTCAGTGAAGCAGATAGCTCTTCAACTATTAGAGTTCAACTAGTGGCCATCTCTAATTTTCACATAGGAATTAAAAACTCCACTCTCGCTTCATCAAAACTTTATAAGGCCTTTTTGAAAGTTACTCTTCTTCTGAGGCCTCCTTATAAGGACCAACTCTTCCTTTGGACTTAAATTTGGTACTACAGACCTTATTTACGTCCTGTTTTGAACCAGCAGCAAAATCTGATCTAAAGTTTCTGACCTGGAAGACTATATTTTTAGTAGTCATCACATTAGCTAGAAGGATATCAGAACTCCAAGCATTATCTTCTAGTCCTCCCTACCTGTTTTTTCATAGGGATAGTGTGGCATTATGAACCAATCCTTCTTTCCTTCCTAAGGTGGTGTCAGAATCCAACATCAACCAATCTATTAAACTGCCAGTTTTCTTTCCAAATTTTACAAACAAAAGTGAATATATGATGTTATGTTGTCCTGTCTTTCCGTAATTCTTGCAGGTTGGGTTTGGAGCTGATCTCGGCTCCGACTCGGCAGAATACTAAAGCTCAAGAGCTTCCACTGACTCGAGGCTAACCCTATCCCATGATGCTCTGGGCCACATCCCCAGATCTTGTTTGCTGCTCAAGTGATCGAGAAATGTTCCTGCTGGCTCGTTGGCTAACTATAGATGTTAAGTTGTGCAATCTCACTTTCGTTATTGCTGGATTGGTTCGGAGCTGATCCTCGGCTCTGACTCGGCCACTTACTATAGCTCGACAGCTCTTTACTGGCTCGAGGCTACCTCTTATCCCAGAATGCTCAGCGTCATCTACCCAGATCTCATTTGCCACTTTAGCTGCGAGGTTGCGATCAATACTGGCTCAGGCTTAGTATAACTTTTTTACATTATTAAATTCAAATAATTTGTTTAAATTTTGATATATTTTCTCTATTATAGTAGTTTGTAAGTTTCTTTTATTGTAAACCCCTTATCTCATCCTTGTGGTGTTTTTTTTTTTGTGTGCTGTGTTGGCCATCGCCCTTTAGTTGCTAGGTCGTCTGTTATTCCCTGAACTCGTTTATCTTAGAGATCCCCCCCCCCTTAAGGACAGCCGTTTAAGTTAGAAGCTCTCCTTTAAGGTCTTTATTAATTTTTAGCTTACTATTTTAGTGTCTTTTTGGTAAAATGTCTAAGGAAGTTAAAACCTCAGGTTTTAAAAAGTGTGGCTCATGCTGTCAGAAGATGTCTCTGACAGATGGACACACTAGTTGTGTTTACGGCTTGGGGGCTCTGCACCTGCAGGACTCTTGTACTATTTGTCATGCCTTTAGTCCAAGGGTCCTGAAGGAGCAGAAAAACAAGCTTGTCCTCCGTGGATTGTTAAAACAGGATTCTTCGGCTAAAGCATCTCAGCCAGTGAAGCCTTTGAAACCAGTCAAGCCGTCGGCTCCATGTTCGGAACCGACCTGTGAGCTTGACAAACCAAGTGTGTCGGTGCCAATTGGTGTGTTGTAGTGGGCAGTTACTGTGATTATGTGTTACTGTCTTTTTAAACTGCTTAATTATTTTACAGGAAATGATGCTTGCTTTGTCAACCAATGGCTGTAAGGGTTAGGGTATTTAAATATGGCATTTTTTGTTTGTTCTTGCTCTGATGAAGTCTTGTGATTTTGACGAAAGCGCTTAACTTTTTTCAATAAATTTTCTGGACTTAGTGCTGCAGTGTTCCTTTGGTGATCCTCTTCATATTTTTTACTTAGTTTCAGTGTTTGTTATTTCTAAGTCTGTTTTAGTCATGGATGGAGGGAAGCATCCCGGTAGCACTGGCAGCATGGACTTGAACATTATTGCTCAAATGGTGGCAACACTTACATCTACTGTTGCTGGGCTTTCTGCGGAAGTAGAGTCACTTCTGGGTCAATTAGCAGATCATCGTAGTCAGAGGCTCAGTAATACTGGTATATTGAGTCCTGACATCTCAATGATTACTCCAGCACAAAGGAGCACTAATTCTAACAATCACTCTTATGAACGAGGTCTGGCAGGCAGCAGTAACATTAATGGGAGTGGACTAGCATCTAGCAACACACTAGATGCACGTAATGACAACATGCCATCAGTTTCGGTTGAGCAATGGCTCAGGAAGTTAAACAATCCAGAGCATCCAAAAGCACCAAAGCAATTATATATATATATATATATATATATATATATATATATATATATATATATATATATATATATATATATATATATATATATATATATATATATATATATATATATATATATATATATATATATATATATATATATATATATATATATATATATATATATATATATATATATATATATATATATATATATATATATATATATATATATATATATATATATATATATATATATATATATATATATATGTGTGTGTGTGTGTGTGTGTGTGTGTGCATGTATATATATATATATATATATATATATATATATATATATATATATAAAATGTCTTTATTATCTATTTAAACCATGTCTGGTACTAAAATGTCTTCCTTAGTATCTGACTAACCAGAAACATAATTCCACATTTTTTAACAATGTATGTTATGCCATCATCTTCAAATAACATGTGCAAGTACATCTTATGCATACAGTAATTAGACATAGTACAGCAGAGAGTCAATTATCTGAAATAATTGGGACCTAGGATAGTTCGGATAATAAAACTGTTCTGATAATCAAACATATAATTGAACCGGATAAAAAACTTCTAAAATCTTGTTTTTTTTCTGCATGCCGGAATACACTTTTCAACCATTCAGTAATTCCAGTGGACAATAAAGAATATTTTTCACACATGAGCTGGCTACAAGGTTAAAAAACATGCTCAAGTGAATACATGTAATGTTTACCTATTTAGACTTTATGATTCTTCCTACCCGAAAACTTTGGAAGACTGGTTCTGATAATTGATGTTTCGGATAATCGACGTTCAGATAATTGACTGTCTACTGTAAATACAATATTAAATTATTCAGTAATATAATCAATCAATTAATATAGCACTAAATAAATCAAAAATAGCATAATTTATAAATGCTCATTCTGACCTGGCTTAAATAAAGCACTCAGTGCAGCAATCAGTTGTTTTTTTTTTCTTTTCTATCCAAAATTTCTTGCCAGCCTAACTTGTTTGGACTTTTTATCTGTATTTTGTCTATATCAGTAGACTTGAAATATGCAGTGGGATGTTTTGCAGAATGTTTGTACAATACATTAGTCTGTTTTTTGCATCTTGTGTTACTTAAATGTTCGGAAATTCTTGTTTTAAATAATTTAGATGTCTTCCCCCATATAGAAGTATAAGTAACAAGATACATATCCCATTCACTTTGGCAGGTGATCAAGGCATGAATCTCATAAACCCTGGAAGGGTAACCATTTGAAATGTCAGGAATTGCTAGAATGAGTTCTGAAATACAGAGACTGAATGGCTGAAAGAATGGACTTGTATATACTAACTCTGAGATGCCATTTCTCCTGTATATTCCCTTTTCCCCGAGGTATGAGAATCTTGGAGTTGGTATATATAAGTTCAGGGGTTGTGGGGGGTGCAGCAGGGCCTGCAAAAAGAAGTTTAAAGGAAAAGTGATTTTCAAAATTCGCTCTTCTCCTGTGTTTTCAGTCTTTTTTCGGCTTGTCAGCACTCGACATTTCAAGTGCCAACATTTTCACAGGGAGTCCCCTGGAAGTGTAAGATGAAGAAAAAGTGTGTATTTTATTAATAACATGGTAAACAACCCCTAATGGCATTTCCTTGCTAGTTCACCTGATACAAAGATGGTGTAAAAGTCACTACTTTCTTGTAGTGATTGAACCTTTGTCCAATTGTCATCTCTCTTCTGTATGTAAATCTACACTTTAATAGTAAAATATCTACTAATTCCTGTTCAACCATCAATATATGCCAATACCTATGTATAAGAGAATGGACAGTTTTGACATTAGATCCAAAGTTAGTAATGAATGTTATATAAATTGTAGGAGTTGGCTGTTTGCTACTATATTGAAGAAGATCATTCCTAGATTTTTGTGATATCTTTTCCTGGCCTTACCAATAACTTATGAACTATAGCCTCTTTGTAAAACTCTATCTGTTAAATCTTGTGAAATGTCAATGTAGTCAATATTTAAAGAATAAATTCTTTTAACTGTTAAAACAAAACAAAAAAAAAACTGAGTCAAAGGAATGTTGTTTTTGACATAACTAGAATATATACTTGTTGCTTCTACCAAAGAATTCTTATGGAAGAGTTTTGTTTTTAATAATGTTGCATATACTGTACATACCATCTGTATTTTTAGTTAACTGTCACATACATGAATGAGATACTAATTTGGTGGCATTCAAATTAAATTGTATGCCCCATTTATTACAATTTAAATGCTCGACAAACTCATGTAAGTCAATAATATCTGCTGTACACACCAGCCAGCAATCATTCAAGTATCTATGACACATGTCAGTGACGTAGATATATATGTTGTGGCTGGTGTCATATAAAAGTTGTTCCTCCAAATATGCCATAAAAAGAGCATAAATGAAAGCAAATGATGCACCTATAGCTGTACCTTTAATCCATAAAAAAGGGGGTCTATATCAGCTTATCGAAAGCTGATAACATTGAATACTAGTTGATCGACCTCTAAAGGTCAAACAAGCAAAATAGCGAAGACATGGAACAGCGATTTTTTTCCCAGGAAAAAAATTGCTGGGCCGTTGTTGGGAGTTTGCCATTTCCTCCACTGTGGTGCGATCTCGGAGTTGGTATACTTAAGTAGGGGGGTGTGGGGGGCAAAGCCCCCCAGTTTATGTTGTGTTTTATTTTTTTATTTTTTTATTATTTATTTATTTATTTTTGTGGAACAGCAATTTTTTTTCCCTGGGAAAAAAAAATCGCTGTTCCGTGTCTTCACTATTTTGGTTGTTCGACCTTTAGAGTTTGGTCAACTAGCGTTCGATGTTATCAGCTTTCGATAAGCTGATATAGACCCAAAAAAGGTACTTTCAAAATAAAAGACATTTTTTGATTAATACATGTTCAGTAAAGCATAATAAAAATGTATTAAAGCCAGGGCTATACAGATTAGCTTTATACAACCAATATTCTAATACTAATAAACTTACCCAGTGTGGTAAATTTGTATACAATGATGTATCATCTATGTGCACATATACTAATTCAGCTCCATTTGTATCACTTCCATAAACTGTAAAAAGTCAGTTGCATCCTGTATTCAAGATCTAATATACTGAAGTAATGGTTTTAAATATTGTGTCAAAAACTCACATAAAGGCTCAGTAAGAGGGCCATATCCCAAATACCATTGGTCTACCCAGAGGCTTACTGGGTTCTTTATGAATTTTTGGCTACATAAAAAAGTTTGAATCCGCGGATCCCATACCATTAATTCCAAATTGTATTTTTATTAATGATTCCTTCTTTAAAAGCCAAACATAAGAACTTATGTATGTCTTGCTTAAATTTCAAAGTTGGATCCGGTACCATTTTATGATAATGTGCCATATCATGTAACTGAGAATAAGCTTCCTTCCTATATGCAGATGTATCCCATGTTACTACTACCCAACCTTTGACTGCATCTTTGTTATCTGACGATTTTCCATTGCCACTTTTTTGTTTTATATTCAAATTCTTCCTAACTTGACACTATATGTGTCGATCAAAATGTAGCTCTGAAGTAAACTTCATTTGATCATCAACCTACGGGATCTCAGATCCGAATCAGATCTGAGATGGCAGTTTCACCAGCATCTGATCTAAGCTCCAAGCTTTTCCCCTTACCCATAATACCCCTCCATCTCCTTCCTTCCCTCAGATCTCATTTGCCGTGGCTTTGCCAAGCAGCGTGGTCTAGAGCTCCAGGCGTGGTAGGTAAACTTCAAGTTTTTGTGGGTGTTTTTGCATTGTGTTAGTGTAGGTAGGCTTCCTTTTTTCCCTTACCTCCCCTTCCCTTGTTTTTTGTGTAGCATTTGTCAAAAAAAAAAAAAAGTCATTGTGTCTTGTAGGTAGTTTAGCGCTAGTCTCCCTTCCCCTAACTTCCAAGTGAGTATGTGTGAGTGTTGGGGCTGGGTAGTCAATTCAACCTTGTTAGGTTAAACCTTTTGTTGTGTGTGGAACATGGCTGATCAGCAGGCTAAGTTGATCTATCGGAAATGCACAGAGTGTGGCCATACGTTGTCCCCTGCGGATGGCCACACACTGTGTGTTGTGTGTCTGGGGGCAGCCCATTTGCCTTCTGACTGCTCCATTTGTGCAGGGTTTAACCCCAGAGCCCTTAAGGATCATAGGGCTAAATTGATCCTTAAGGGACTTTTGCCTGAGATGGAGGTGGCTGCCTCCTCTTCTTCTGTTGTGATCGTGGCTGTGACAGCACCTTCTACTTCCACCATGGTCTCCTCTACTTCCCAGGCCGGGACTCAACCTCCCAATCAAAGGCCTGTGGTCAGGGAATCTAAGAAAGAGAGGAACAGGGAGAGAGAGAGAGAGAGAGAGAGAGAGAGAGAGAGAGAGAGAGAGAGAGAGAGAGAAGGGGGGGGAAGAGTTCCCCGGACCATTCATATCCAGTGGGTCCTCCCCACAAACAGGCAGTTTTTTTCTAGGCCAGCTACCCCCTCAGCTCTGATCACCGAGATTTTCACCGGAGCCAGAGGAGCTTAGGCCTCTTTCTATGGCCTCTTTACACCGACCCTCCAGGCCTGTGTTGGTGGCCTCATCAAGGTCCACCAGTAGTTTATCTGAAGCAGGCATGGACAAACTGATGAGAAAGTTTATTCACACCCAGATTCGGATGGGGGTCTTGCCAGCTCCCTCTCCCTCCAGAGGGGGGACTCACTTCCCTTCTTTGCCCTAATATCTCCTTCTCCAATCTGACCCCCGGTATCAAAGTTGTTGGATCCGAGAGGTCCTGGAGTCAGGAGGCTGGTGCCGATGGTACCAGGTACGTTGATGCCTGCCATCACCTTGAGCACATTGAATCCGACTGCTTTGGACCTGAGTGGCTCTCAGAGCTGGAGCCTGGGCATCGGATCTGAGGGGTTGAGCCTTTCCCTGCTGACGCCGACACTGTCGTGTCAAGGTCTGCCCCTTGGTATCTCAACTCCATCTGGCTCAGCTCCGATCCCCATGACGGATCCGGGGAGAGCAGTCTCCTTACCAATTCCTCAGGAAGCTCATTCTCCATCGGCGTTCGACATGATGGAGAGGGTTCTCTCCAGAGGATCAAGGCCCCTGACCATCTCATCGGATTCTGCCTGACTCCCTCACCTCTGCGTGCATCTTCTGCCATTTTTCCCATGCAGGGACAGCCCATCCTCGTGGTGCCCCAGACCATTTCCCTTGAGGAACCTCTAGTAGTTTGCGAGCCCTCTCCAGAGAGTCCCACCGAGGAGATCCCTCGCAAGCGAATGTGCAAAAGGAGGCGGCACCTAGACTTCTCTCCAGAGTCCCTCACTGAGGATACCAACTTGGAGGAAGGGGAAGGTTCCCCCAGATCACCCCCTGAGGATGTCTCCTTTGGAGACATCATGGAAATCCTGTGCCAGTGGGGGGGGGAGTTGGTCTGCCCCAAACCTTCCTCGGACGAGTTGGTGTTCCTGGAGGCCTTCAACATGGACCAGTCTACCTCCTGCTTGTCCCCCTCCATGGATCCCTTGGTGGAACTCATTACCACCAGGGCATGGAGGGAGCTGGACACCATATGGAGCAATTCCCAGGTGTCCTGATAAGATCTTGAGCCCTCCAGTAGACAGACTGAGCTGTAATAAGGGGTCCCCTGAGCACGCCATGGTGGTAGCAGCTGCCACCAAGAAAGAACTGGGCCAGGAAAGTTCTACGGTCCATCCCCCCAACTGAGAGTCCAGGACAGTGAATTGTCTGGGAAAGGGGACATATGCTTCAGCCACCTTTTCTATAAGGGCGCTGAATTATTTAGCTCATGTTACTAAACTACAGTGAGACCACGTAAAGTAGTTCAGTGAGTCGCCCCCAGAGTCCATGTCTTCGGAGGATAAATGCACATTCTCTGTGAGAATGGCCACTTTCAAAGCGGTTATGAATACATCCATGCACCTCCTGTCATATGCCACTGCAGGAGCGGCAAGAACTGCCGGGTCTGGCGTTGCCATGAGGCGACAAGCCTGGCTCCAGCTTTGTCAAGTCACTGAACCCTTTAAGGTGTCTTTCGCGAATGCTCCTTACAATGGTTCTTCCTTGTTTGGGAAGACAGTTCGTGAAATGTTAGTCCGGAGTGAGAAGGATGGGAAGACACTGTCTGCCATCAGAATCCACTTCTCTAACCCCCAAAGATCCTTTTCCAGGAATCAGAGGGGGCAAAAGAAGATGTGGTTCCTGAAGTCTCAGTATTCCTGGGACACTCGGGACTCACCTTCCCTCAGAGGCAGAGGGGGTCAGGACAGACACTGGCCCAGAGGCAGGGGAAGTCCGAGAAATTTTGGGTCTTGAGAACCATTCTCGGACAGACCCGCGCAACAGCTCTGAGGGGTTGCCCGACTGCTCTGCTCTTGAGGCAGTCAGGGGTCATCTCTTGATGCACCTGACGACATGGGAGTTCATGTCATTAGACTGTTGGGTGCTACAGATAATATCCAGAGGTTATACAATTCCCTTTCTAACCCCTCCCATTCCACCAATACACCTCCCGGATGTTCCACTCATGCAAAGGGAGGCAACAGCTATAGAAATCGGAAAGCTGCTAAAGAAATGAGTCATCCAGCCTGTCCCCCAAGATCAGTCTGGATCAGGCATTTATTCCAGGTTCTTCTTGGTGCCAAAAAAAGACGGGGGACCTAAGGCCCATTCTGGACCTTTCTACACTAAAGTTGCCAAAGAGAAGTTCCGGATGATCACTCTGCAATCCATCCTGTCTTACCTGCAGGAAAATGACTGGATGTACTCCATAGATCTTCAGGACACGTACTATCACATCAAAATGCACAGGTGCTCCAGTAGGTTCCTCCGCTTTCGGCTATTGGCCAATCATTATCAATTCCGAGCCCTACCCTTTGGTCTCACCACAGCCCCCAGGGTGTTCACCAAGATCATGGTAGTAGTAGCGGCTCACCTGAGGCTTCAGGGGATACAGGTCTATCCGTACCTGGACAATTGGCTCCTCGCCGCTCCCACCAGGCATCTACTTTGTCAGGCCAGGGATTTTTTTCTGAAATTGTCAAACTTGCTCGGCATCACAATCAACATAGCCAAGTCTTCTCTATACCGTGTTCAGGTTTTGGACTATATAGGAGCGAGAATCGATACATCTCTAACCAAGGCCTTTTTAACTCCAGAAAGAGTCTTGAACCTATGACTTCATGTATCTGTGATCCTACAGTCTCACCTTCCACCAGCCGAGGCGGTTTTGAGAGCCTTGGGTTCCATGGCAGCCACCATTACTCTTCTCCCCTGGGCTCGCCTTCATATGAGAATCCTACAGTGGACATTAGCGGTCCAACAGTCCCTTTTAGATCTGCCTTTGGCACATCCTATTCGCATAAGTAACATAAGTAACGCATGCAGGAGGTCTTTCTTGTGGTGGATACATTCCCCGGAGCTCATAGAGGGATGCCCATTTCTTGCAGCCCCTCCCCAAGCTACGGTGACCACAGGCACCTTTCAACTAGGGTGGGTGGGGACATTGTTCGGGCAGGACGGTCCAAGGCACGTGGTTCCTGAAACGAGACCAAACTGCATATCAGTGTTCTAGAGATGAGGGCGATCTTATTAGCATTGCAGGCTCTTCATGCCTTTCTCCCTCTGGGAACAATTGCTATTCAGACAATATGTCAATGGTCTGGTACATTAACAAACAGGGGGGAACCAGGTCCTATCCCCTTTGTCGTGAGGTCATGAGAGTGTGGGAATGGGTGATCTCCACCAGCCATTTTCTGGTAGCAATGCAAATTCTGGGTCGGTCCAATATTCTGGGAGACAGACTGAGCAGGACTAATGCTTTTCGAGTAGTCTCTGAATTCTTCAGTAGCAGATCGGATCTTCCTCGAGTGGGGTTGGCCTTGCTGCGATCTCTTCGCATCTCCTTCCAACGCGAAGTGCAGCGAGTTCTTTGCTCTGATCCCCCCACGGGGGGATTCCTCCAGGGATACTGTGGTCCATGCTTGGCCTCCCGGTCATCTTTATGCTTATCCCCCCTTTGCCTCTCATGACACAATTTCTACAGAAGGCTCGATGGTCAGGGAGCAAAATTATCCTCATTGCCCCATTCTGGCCTTGCCAAATCTGGTTTCCCCATCTTTGATCTCATCTTGTAGTTCCTTCTTGGATTCTGGATCCCATACCGGATCTCATTTCGCATCCCTCGAGGAACCTTCATCCAGACCTGGGCAGTCTGAAGCTCACGGCTTGGCTGCTCCAGTTCCCTTGATTGCTAGGACTCCCGGTTTGTCTTCCCTAGTTAAGTTTATTCTGGTGGCAGCTCATAAATCATCCACCAGAAACATTTACCGTAGCAAATGGAAGCGTTTTTCTATCTGGGCTTCTCAGAGGAACTTGGACTCATTCACAGCTCCTATTCCAGCAGTTCTTGAGTTTTTGGCATTCATTTTCCAGCAGGATGCCAGCTCATCTACAGTGAAAGTTTAACTGGCAGCCATTTGTAATTTTCATGTAGGTGAGAATATGGCTTCCTTAGCTTCCTCTAGACTTTGCAAAATGTTTATTAAAGGTACCTTTCTTTTTATACCCCTGGTTAAGGATCCTACCCCTCCATGGGATCTTACCTTAGTTTTACAGGCCTTGGTTGCTTCACCCTTTGAGCCTGCTGCTTCTGTGGACCTGAAATTTTTATCATGGAAGACAGCCTTTTTAGTGGCTATTACCTCGGCTAGGAGAGTATTGGAACTTCAAGCATTATCTGTAAAACCTCCATATATAATTTTTCATAAAGACAGGGTTTCCCTTCATACTAATCATTCCTTTCTACCCAAAGTGGCATCAGAAACAAATATTAATCAGTCAATCAACTTGCCTGTTTTCTTTCCAAATTTTCAGAACAGGGGTGAATATAAATTGCATTTGTTAGATGTGCATAGACAATTATGCTACTACTTAAACAGGACTAAAGCCCATTGTAAGTCTGACCAGTTGTCTGTGTCTTTTGCTATGCCCTTTCTGGGCAAACCAGTTTCTAAGGTGACTATTGCCAGATGGATCTCTCTATGCATCCTTCAGGTTTACAAAGATAAAAACAAGTCTCTTCCGGGTAGGATAAATGCCCATTCTACCAGGTCCATCACTACGTCAGCTGCCTTTTGGTCTAGAGTGTCTTTGGACGATATTTGTTCGGCAGCTACTTGGTCCTCATCTCATACTTTTATTTCTCATTATAAATTAGACATGGTTTCCAGAGGGAGATCATCCTTTGGCTCTGCCATGCTCTGAAATATTCTTCCATGAGGACCACCCAGGGTTTTTTTGCTGGTAGCTGGGGACTCTGTCCCACAGGTTGATGATCAAATGAAGTTAACTACTTCAGATAAAGACATTATGTACTCACCATAACATTCCATCTGAGTAGTTAGACTTAATTTGTCATCAACCATCCCTCCCTCCTTCCCCCTGACCTTCGCTTGGCGCTTTCTGTCTTGGCAGATAGGAGAAGGTGCCTTGCGGTTCTCCTGTTTTTCTATGTTTGTGAAGGTTTTAGGGTCGGGTTCATGTTTGGGGTATAGCAAACTCGATCTGAGGGAAGGAAGGAGATGTAGGGGTATTATGGGTAAAGGGAGGAACTTGGAGCTTGGATCAGATACTGGTGAAATTGCCGTCTTGGATCCAAGATCTCGCAGGTTGATGATAAATGAAGTCTAACTACTCAGATGGAATGTTGTGGTGAGTACATAACTTCTTTTTCTTCCACGACAGCTTTTTAAAATGCAGCAACACATCTGTGGAAAGGAAGGTTAAAATTAGATTGCTTAAATTTAAATCCTGATGGTCTTTAGTAGGATGATTCTTAAAAAATCATTATAAATTGATGTTCTTGCAAAAAGCTTTTAAATCTAAAACCAACCGAAATTTAGTAACAGGACAAGTTAGAATAAAGTTCAAACCCTTATTTAATAAAGATATATCATCAGGTGTTAGTTCACATAAAAAAATGTTATGTATCAAATTAGTCCCTTGCCTTGAGTTTATTTGCCCATTAGCTGTTGTAAAATACTCAAAGCATCCAAATCGCTTTCTATGTTTGTACCTAACTTTCCTGTTTTTTCTAAATGGTTAGTGTTGCCTTTTTTCAAAAGCAGTTGTGCCATCTCATTATCAGTAGACAATATATTTTGATTTTCTATAAACTCTGTCCCACTGGAATCAGAGTGTTTACGAATTGTGATTTGTATTAGGCCCAATCTTAAATATCTATATCTATATATATATATATATATATATATATATATATTTTTTTTTTTTTTTAACAAAACATACTGCCTTTTTGAAAGTTTTCAAAGAAAATTGCTTGTTATGTTTATAATTAATTCAATTGCATTGGCATTTTTAAAATTTTCCTGTTTCACAATTCTTTTTCTAAAGCGACAACGTATTAGACAGCAAATTTAACTGGATAGGGAAATCCTGATGCACCTGTAAAGATGGTGCAGCCGCAACCTGTTGAATTACCACTTTTTGTGATTTTATTTACATTCGTAATACTTAATAAGTGTATTTACGAACATAATAGAGAATACTTGTTGGACTTGTTGCGGTTGTTTCTTTTAAAATATCATCCACATTTGCAACATTGGATTGACTTACTACTCATAAACCCCTACGCATTATATTGTATGCCTTGTATGCCATCAAAATTCACTGATGGGATAATAAGCATCATAGTCTTGTAGAATTAACTATTAATATTTTAATAAAACATATCCAAAGAAATATTAACCTTACCCAAACTAGAATGCACTGTCTCATCTGGCTTAATCTCCTGGCCAATGAACAAACACCAATTATCTGAGTCCCCCATTAGGCTATCAACCAACATATTAAGAGCCATATTGAAAATTCAAACATGGTGCAATCAATTCACAGGAGACCACCAGCGGGATAAACTAAAATGAAAGCAAAATCTAGAATTCTTGCAACTGTCACTCCACAGGTGTAAGGGAGCTCAGAAACCCTGTAAACAACCTCAAACAATCCTGTAACTCCACATTTTAGTTGCCGTCAGCAACTCTGAAGTTAACATCACTCAGCACAAAATATGTATGTCTCTGAATTGCTTTGCCATATTGTTTACCCACATTTGTATCTGCTTTTGCCCTCATTTTAATACTTTTGATAATTTCATTATCAATATACCACCATTTTCATATTATGCAAGCTGCAGAATTTCTCAGATTTCAACAATTTTGCTGATTGTGTCTCTGAACCGCCTCCACCTGGCACATGGCCTTACCATGCATAATCGCCTACCGCTATGTGAAAACTGTTTCTGAATCCCAGGCATAGTAATTTGTAAAGTGCTTGTCTTTTTGCCACCATGGCACTCAAACTCTTAAAAATGATCAGACATAGCTTAAAAGAATAAGGGTACAAAGGTCCAGAATGAGGGACACTTTCAATATAATAAATATACTTTAAATATGCTGAGAGGTGCAATGTATATTTTTGTATTTATTTTCCCCTATATTATATAGATATATTGTATTCTTCAATTATAAATACATTATGAAAACTGAAGATCCAGGTTTGCTTTAGGTGTTTTTCCAGTGGAGCCTTTAGAGGAATAGCATTAGTAATGTTTCTGAATGTTATGGAAAGGTTATTTCAGGCTTTTGATGTGATACAAGAAAAGTGGGTTGCCATGGCAGTTGCTGGAGTGGAGACAGATTTGATGAGGCATTTAATAGATGTCCTTAGTAGGCAGAGTAGATAGTATTGTGCTATAATTTGAGTTAAGGGAAGGGCATTTGTCAGGGTGATACAGTACTGAACGAGTGATTATTAGTAATGTTTAGGTCAGTTTATTTACAAACTCAAGCTGGTTATTGTGGTTGACTGAAATGCAGTGGTAGGAGGGAGGCTGGATGGTTTCCCTGACTTTTTTTTTAATGGGAAACATGGAGTCTTAAATTAAAACTCCACCCTCTCATACAGCTTAACTCAATTGTTAGGTTTCTTTTCTCCCTACAATATGGTTCCAGCATTGTGTAGGTTCCAGAAACCTGCTTGTACTTTTTAAAACTATTATTTCCTTGCATTGGAGTCAAAGGAAGGGAAAGCCCACCTACTTTTTTTTAAACTCACCTTCTCACATAGTTTGCAAAGAAATTAGTCTCCACCTGCATGACATACCATAGATACAATTAAATCTGTGGTTTACTCTGTCAGGTACTGCTGTCAGTCCTAGATGGGCAATTAATCCTGCTAATGTCAGGAACACAGCAGCTGATATAAAAAAAGACAGCTGTGAAACTGTTTTCCACTGTTTTTATTGCAGAGGGATGGAGAACTTAACACTCCCCTTTCATAGCAAAACAAAGCAATAAGATCAGTCAGGGGTTTAAAGGCAATTGTCACCTATTCTGACAAATTTGCATAAGCAGCAACACAGTATTGAAATGCTACACTTTAAATGTTATTTATAAAAAAATTATATATTAAGATAACTTAAATGTAGTATCAAAAATATAACTTGTGTAGCATCAAAGATTTCTGACATTTAGAGAAAAGTCAGAAAATATTTTTTTTCTTGTAAAACATCAATACATTTACCATTTTTAAGGACCCCCCCCTCCCCCAATACACACAGGCCAGAGCTGCAGAAAGAGAGTCAGGTGGCAACCCTATCAACTAGGTGCACTGATACTGTTTATAAAAAGGTCTTTTATACTTTTTTGTGACATCATTCCAGAGGGGAGTCCATATCTGGTACATGCAGATCTATTATAATTGATTCCCACTGACTTTGAGTCACTTCTTACATTGTTAGAGTGCAACCATAATATACTTCTGAATTTACTTTAACATACATTTACTATGTGCCCTTGCATTAAAAACACTAAGAAAAGGAAATCAGACGTACTTAACTGTGTATAAATGCATACACACACACGCACACACTTTTGTACACATGTACTTCACACACATACACATGTACAGAAACACATACACATACTATATATATATATATATATATATATATATATATATATATATATATATACATATATATATATATATATATATATATATATATCAGTGTGTGTGCAACGTGTGCATACAATGAATTATTTATAATAAACAACATAGTATAGTTAAGCATTATTAATGTATACATTCTAGTAAATGTTGTTCAGTGATTTACTTGGTCACTGTCATACATTGGCTATGTGTTGCACATGCAATCTTGGTCAATGTTTTTATGTCAGTACTTTTTTCTTGGTATTGCTAAGTGCATTTAATAATTGTTATTATCTTTGCCAATGTAGCCTAAGTTGTGGCTGAAAAGGTTCCTGGGCCCAGTTCACTTTCCTGGTTACCAAAGTATAAATAAATATGACATAGAAAAAACGAGGGTGAACATGACAGAAATAATTGAGGAAGTAGTAAAACACATTTTTAGTCTGCGTCATTCATGAGAGAAAAATCCTCCCACTGAAGGCATTGGGAAGTAGCAGACAGTCTAAGTTTAGAGTCCTACTACTTGTCACTTGTAAACGTACAGCAAAGATTATTTACTCCAGCGAGAGCTTTCACACCTCAGCATGAGAGTGTGGGGGAGGATTTGTCAAATCTATTAGGACTACAAAAGCCTCCTCTTACAAAAACCTGTTTTTAGCTACTTTCTTTTGCTGCAAGTAGCTAACAGCTATTTATAGCATAGAACAAGGTCTGACAGACACATAAATGAGGCACAGTCAAGTAAACATAGAAGTAGCTCTGTTACAGAAGGTGTGTTTAGATGACAGTGCTTCATAGTCCTGCCATTCAATCTTAGTGGCATGATAAAACAGCACCACTTCCTTATGTCTAGCATGAGTCATATAAAGAGGACTTGAAATGTATTCTGGGAAGAAGGAATGAAAGCAAGAAAACAAGATCACATTACCAAGGCAGGCCCCATCATCTGTCGTTTTGAGAGAAGCACATTAAAATTGTAAAAGAAGCACTTGGAGTGATTTTGAGGCATTAAAATGGCTCAAAAACAAAGATACTTTGATAAAAAATGTTTTTTTTTTGAGTTCTAAGATGAAGTTTTCCTTTAAGGGACAGTGTAGTAGTGAGGTTATATAGTGTCTTATGTACATTGTTGGAGGAGAATAAAGGGAACCAGTCTAGTTTTTCATGGGTAGCTAAAAGAAAATTTGAGTACATCATTTGAAATTCCCTGTTCTGAATAATTTTATAGGAAAGAAAATCTGTTTATGTGTTCATATAGCAGTAATGGACAATAACTGTTTAGCAGTTCCTAGGATGTGATATGAATAACACACGTTCATCATTGCTAATAAACCATTCAGGCAAGACTGAGTGAGACCAGGGGGCGCACTAGGTCTGACTGATACAGTTCTAATCTGAAGAAGACTACATTTACATCATCATCAAAAATTGACAGTTGTCTTGTTAGTAAAACTGAATGTAAGGGTTGGAGATTATTTTTCCAATTCCAGGGCTGATCTTAACATAGTAACTCTATTTAAATAAGCTATAATTTGTTTGTTTGCTAATTAGGTAGGTGAACTGACTACAAAGTCCTTTGCAGACATCACACTGACTAACATTAGAATAGTACAGCAGAGGAAGAAAATACAAGGAACTACATAACAGATAATACAGTGCCATGGAATTCTTTACATATGGAGGTAATGTGATGTATGGGGCAATTTTTGTAGATAGTTACAAAATGTTTAACAGTCTTAGCTATGCACATGTTTGGTTATTTATAAAAGAATTGAAAAGATTTATTTCTCTCTCAAGACCAATAGTAAAACAACAAGTTAACACGAGAGATGTCTTATTACTTTTACATGTCTTTCCAGTATCTCTAAAACAATTACATTTATTCTGTGCAAGAGGAAAGTTTTTGAGCTTAGTTTCTAAGCCTTGCACTGTCTGTTGATCTCTTGCTTGCACAGGAAGGCTGTTGTAGCAGGCTGGCCTAATTTTGTTAAATATTTTTTGCCAATAGTTGTCTCAAAAGGTGGTCTTATGTGGATTAGAGCATTGTTACTATTTGTCCTAAGGTTATATGAGGGGTTTCTAGCTACTAGTTTTGAGGACAATGAGGGCTTACATGTTGTTTGATTAGTTTAAATAGTATTACTCATTTTATTGAATTTTGTCATAGGCTGAGTCTGAAAATAGTCTGGCTAAATCAGTGCACTCTACCTCAGTTAACAAATTAAGAATAAAGAAAAAGAAATTGAGTTACCTTTCCTATTAAAGGAATCCAATTTGACGTTTGCGGAAGTAGACAATGAAGGGTTTTAGTTCTGTTAAAAAAAGATGAAACAGCATATTTTTTTTAACTGTAGTCTGAAGTAATGTGGTATTTGAAGAATAAGTTGTTGAGGTGATGGGAAGGCCATACACTAGTTTAGGCAGGAGTACATTTTTGGCAAATTTGGTATTGTGCAACTCGGTTTTAGTTATTACAGGAGGACTTGTATGAGTTAGCTTGCCACCCATTCAGAACTGTCACCAACTTTAGTGGTAGCTGTGTCAGTGTGGTTGGCAGACATGCTCTTTCTGGTATCTTCTTTTCTTTTATCAAACTTGTACTGTCTCTATAAAACTAATTACAATTGCTGAGAAGATCAGGAAGGGCATGCTGATTTGATCTGAGTCAAGTTTACATTACAGCAATGGGACTGAGTCTGTATGTTTTTATCTGCAATAGAATTTCATAATTTTTAATGAAGAGGCTACCAGCACCCAGGTAAACCTATTCTTAGACATTTTTGTTATCAGCAATATAGTATTTTATTTCCCAAAGAGGGTATGGGCTGGAGAGGAGACCCAAGACTAGGCAGCAAATTCTCAGATAGAATACGTCTTCTGGGAGGGGGTTTTAGGAGGGCAGTTGGCTAAAAGGAAATTGCAGAGTTCTTAGGTAGTAGATGTCACTGATGGCAGCAGTAATATGATTTAATCTGTTTGAAGAACAAAGCAAATAGGGGATAGTTTTCACGCATACCAGCCTTTTCTTAATACAAAAGACAGACTCTGTATGAGATGGATGTAACTAATCATAAGGTACACGTGATAAGAGGGAATGACAGAGAAAAACAGAGAAAAGGAGAGAGAGAAATGAGAAAGCACATAAGGAGTGGCAAGCAAATAAACAAGGGAGAAGGGCACTATTTGTGAATTTCTAGAATGTACAGGGGGTGAGATGTAGGAGTCATATACTGAAGGCTAGGCATCGTAAGGAGGAAGAAGAAGGACAAACAGTCAATCAGCAGTAGAGAAGTTCAGCAAAAGAGTAAAAGAAAGGAGTGAAATGCAGTAAACGTGAAGATATGCTGTTTTGGTCTTGATGTAACTGCACTGACTTTTCTTAGTATTGAAGAGTAAGGTTGATGGACAAACAGGAATACTGCATGGAAAGAATAAGAAGCAAAAGAAAAATGATGGAGAGAAGGAACAGTTGTGCCAGATGAAGACTGAAAAATGGCAGCAGAGTTTTTGTCTCTAAGTGAAGGATGTGTGTAGAGCAGCAAATGAGTAATAATTTGCTGTTGTTGGGGGATAGACAGTGAGTAGATATGGTCCTTCACTAATGAGTGCTCTGACATGCTGAATTAGAATAATTATATAAGAAGATTTTAGGAGCAGAAAGATAAAGTACAGTTGTGTTAGTTAAACTTAACGTAACAATAGATGTTCGAATGATCACTGCTGCAGTAGCCTTAGCTATATGGGTTATATCCTGTCAAGGATATAACAATTAATAGACGGACAGCTTCCAAAGCTTCAAGGCACCTTCCATGCACCCAAACTGTCAAGCAGCTCAATCTGAGCTGACTAATAGATAAGTTTAGAAGCAAAGCCATTCAGAGCTTTCCTGCAAGCAGAGAGAGAGAGAGAGGCTGAGTCCTGAAATGACAAAACTATAAATAAATAAATAAATAAATGTCCACACTCTGGCATAAAAAAAACACCAAAAAACAAGGGGTATGGAGGGAAGGAGTGTCTACTGCAGCAGTAATCATTTGAACATCTGCTGTTATGGGAAGTTCAACTTACACAACTGTACTATGTTCTTCATATTGATCATGGCTGTAGTACCCTTAGCTAAATGGGTAGATTACCATAACTAACTATATTTGGGAGGTGGAAGGGAAGGAGAATGATCCAGGAGCTCCTGGAGAATGGTCCTAGCAAAGCAGGATTTAGACCTGGAGAAGGAAGCCAGTTATAGTGCTTTATAAAATTATGTACGCAGGACCAAATAGCAGCTTCTAGAATACTTCTAGAATACAACCCTTTGCAAACAGCTATAGAAGAAGCCATGGTCCATGTAGAGTGGGCCTTGACCCTGCCTAAAATAGATTTATCATGGTGAGTGTAAGAAAAGGTAGTAGCCTTACACAACCATTTGGAAATAGTCTGTTTTGACACCAGTTATCCCTTGTTCTTACCTTCACAAGAAATGAGCAATTGTTCTGATGGTCTGAAATATTTATTTCTGTCAAAAAGAGTACCTGAGTTGGCTGTGAACATATATTGCATGGAGTAAACGTTTTCCTCCTTTTTAGGTTCATGAAAGAAAATGAGGAGATGGATAGTTTGCCTTAAAGTAAACTTGGATACCACTTTAGGCATAAAAAATGGTTACTTCTCAAAGAAACCCTGTCTTTGTGGAAAGTGAGGTAGAGTTGACTCATCAAAAAAGCTTGCAACTTAGATACCCTTCTTGCAGAGGTCAGACAAATTAATAAAACTACAACCCTCAAGTCAGCCAGATTAGCTGGTTCAAATGGAGCAAGTGTTAGTTTCTCTAACAGCAAATTAATATCCCAAGAAGGCAACACCAGTTTACTTGGAGACCTCTTATGCAAAGCCCCTTTCAAGAACATTTTAACATATGGCCTCTTTGAAAGAGGAGATTCCATGGGCAGGCACACTAAAATGGACAATAAATGAACCCTGAACGGAGAATAAGAAAGGCAATAGGATAGTAGATCACAGAAATATTGTAAAACCAAAGAACAACTAGCCTTGAATGGGTGCTGGTTATATTGTTGACACCAACTAGAAACCCTTTTTTCCATTTGCTAATATATGATTTTCTAGTAACAGGCTTTCTTGCCACCATTAGTACCTGCTGCTTGTTCTCAGAAAATGATCGCCTAAAGGAAATTAAGACCCTGTCATCCAAGAAGTCAGTTGAAGATGATTGGTGTCCGTGTGTATCAAACACCCCTGTTCTTGTGTACTAGATCTATTCTGTGCCAGTGCTTGTGATAATTAACTCTGGCCATTTTTCAAACATCCCTGTTCTGGTGTACTAGATCCATTCTGTGCCAAAGCTTGCGATAATTAACTCTGGCCATTTCCAAAAGAAGGGAGAACCATGGTTATCTGGGCCAGAAGGGAGTCACTACAATGATCTTGGAGGATTCCTTCTGAATTTTCAGAAGTGTCTTGGATATTAGTGGAAAGGCATAGAGGAACATTCCTGTCCAAAAAAAAAAAAAAAGGAAAGGCATCTGTCCTCCAGGCCTTCTTACATGGAATCCTGGAACAGAATTTTGCCTGTTGATCATTCAGAGAGGAGGCAAATAGGTCTACTTGAGAAACTCCTCGCAGATAAATCAAATTTTGGAAGAACTCTCCCCCAGATCTATTTTCCATTCATGAGGGTCTCCCCTGGTCCTGCTCAGTTTGCCTGCCAAGCAATTTTGCTCTTACTGAATGTAGGATACATGTAGAGTAAGATTGTGCTATAAAACTATATCCCATGCTAACATGGCTAGTCTGCAAAGAGGGTACAACCTTGTTCCCCCTTATTTGTTGATGTACCACATCACTGTGGTATTGTCTGTAACCACTTGAAGAGGTCCTGGGGACCAAAAATGGTTCAGAAAATTGAGTGCTTTGCTCAGGGCAATCATCTACTTGATATTTATGTGCTTGCATCTGTCCTTGGTGTCACACACCCCCTGCAATTTTATCTCTCCTGAAACTGCTCCCCAAACAAAGTTTGAAGCATCTGTGGTGACTGACTTCTTTATAGTAGGAATGGAGAAGGGGAGACCTTAATTGAAGGATACCTGTTGTCTCCACCAAGTGATTTCTATTCTGATAAACCCCAGTAATGGGATCTGAAAAGATAAAGAGTGTTGATGATGGGACCAAAGAGATTTCAGCCACCACTATATCTTTGTGGAGTCTTGCAAAGGGTATCATGAGAATCATAGATGCCATGGGACCCAAAATCCTGAGGTATTCTCTCGCAGTCACCAAAGTCTAAGTGGAAAACTTTAAAAACAGATCTAAATAAAGATCTATTTTTTTCTGAGGAAGAAAAGCTCTTTGAACTGAGATGTCTAGCTGACATCCCAGGAACACAATCCTGTGTGAGGGAGTAAATATTCTGCGAAGATAAGCAAGTCCTCTAAATACAGAAAAATGTGGATGCCATGTAGCCTGCAAGGAGCTATAACTGGAGCTAAGACACTTTGTGAACACTCTTGGTGTAGTGGATAGTCCAAAGGGTAAGGCAGAGAACTAATAATGTGATCTAAACACACAAAATTTTAAGAAATGATGAATAGGAATGTGATAATAAGCATCTTTTAAGTCTAGTCTTACCAGAAAACTTGAAAGAGGAAGAAGATGCAACAGGTTGTGAAGTGAAAAACAGGTTTAGAAAAGAAAGATCCATAGCTGATCTCCAAGTGTTTTCTTTCTTAAGGACTAGGAACATCCCTGAATAAAACCCCTTCTCCACCCGGGAAGGAGGAACTGTTTCTACCACTCCTTGGGACAGCATGTGAAGAACAGGTGGAAGAAAACAGTCTGATCTGCAGAGTGAGGAATGGCCCCCTGGAAAGGAGGAATTTCCTCCTACTGCCATCTGTAACCCTGATGAATGATTTTCAGAACCCATTTGTCTGAAATAATCTGTTACCAAAGAAAACATGGAGATTCAGACTTTCTGGAAGAGAAGGAGGGCCAGGTTAGGAGGGGTCACAAGGTCTCTTGAATAGTCATTCAGATTTGTTGGAGTATCTTTGGTTTTGTGAAGTTTGAGACTTCTTTGTGGAACCCCCTTACCACTTTAAATGTCTGGAAAAGGAGGGCTGAAAAATATTAGAGACTCTCTAGATTAGCTTGCCCCTATCATTACACTTTTTGATCACTTCTGCAGCAGAAGGGCCAAACACTAAATGTCTGTCCAAGGGAGACTTTAAATTCTCATTTTAACATCATTTGGAATGTTCTGAGAATACAGCCAAGCAAACCTCCTTAAAACCATGCCAGTGGTCATAGGTCTGGAAGAAGTATCAACAGAATAACAGACACCGTGCAAGCAACGAATAGTGAGTGACCTGTGCAATAGAAGAAACTAAGTTATTTAAAGAAGATTTGTCTTCACAAGAAGAAACTGTAGATAAATATACCTCACATTTCCACAATATGTCAGAATAAACTTTAACACATCAGCCTGGCAAATTAAAATTTTTAAATTCAAAGTTGCAGAAGTATACACTGTTTTCCTATATCTATCAATAACTGTACCATCCTTGTTAGAAAGAGTAGGATTGGAATTAACAAAGTGCTTGCCAACAGAGGAGTCAACTAAAGCTACAGCTGCTGGGTCAGGTTTGGGAATAGTGTATAAAAATTTAAAGGACTGAGGAACTTTTTACATCCTGTTTGCCTTTTCAGGGATAGCTGGTTGACTATCAGAAAAACTACAGGCAGTAAGAGACACATCCTCTAAAGCAGACAAGACAGGAGAAATAGATGTCGGTTGTGGAATATCCTTTTGTAACAACTCATGGTATTTTTAGGTACTGAGAAACCTCAGTGTTCCCCACTGAAAATACTGGGACATTCTTGCAATAGTGTCAAAGAAAAAGAACCCCCCAGACAGAATCAGACAGAGAGCTCTCTGAGTCTGAATCAGAAATGAAGACAAAACCCTGAATCTATCCCTGGATCTTCCTGTGTAGATTCATAATCTTGAATCTCTTTAGGAAAGGAGCCATCCCTCTTTCTTCTCATCTTGGAGCTTTTCTCCCCGGGCCTCCGCTGAAAATGGACATATATCCAGTCGGATTTTCCTGGTAAACAAATGTAAAATAAAATAAAATAAAATAAATAATTATCTGCCCAGCTAAGGAAAGCACAAGCTGACCATCGATCTTCAAAAGCTTCAGAGGAGCATACTCTTTTGTGGCAGTAAAGCTCTGAAAGGCTTTACATCCATACTTGTCTTTTAGTCAGCTCAGCTCAAGCTGCTTGACAGCTTGGACATGTGGAATTTGCCTTGAAGCTTTGGAAGCTGGCTGACTGTTAGCTCTTATATCCTTAGCAAGATATAACCCATATAGCTAAGGCTACTGCAGCAGTGATCAATATGAAGAACATCTGAGTGATTCCAAAACAGGATTTAAGGAATGTTGATGTTAAAGTGTGAATGAGGTACACATAGTGTATGGTAAAGCAGAATCTTCATATGAATAGAAAAGAGTCCATTTTGCCAGAGCAATGTAAAAGTCAGAAGTCACTTGGTATGGGAGAAGGAGAAGAGAAATACTGGTGCAGGAAGAGACTTATGAGAAATGAAAGTGATAAAGGCATGCAGAGGCTCACTAATAACTTTGGTGGTACACAAGAGCCCACTCATAAAGAGATAGATATGTTTTTCAATAAGTTGTTTCTGCTGACAGAGTTGAGTTGAGAGAATACTTTTCTGTCAGACAGCTCTCCTGATTTGAGTAAAACTTTTGAGACTATTTCTTACAGAAACTCAAAGAAAATGAGCAGTGAAGGAACGGGCCATTCGATAATAACATATTTAATTCTAATCTTGTTATTAACAGTTTCATATTTAGACTTTTTGAATGTACTGAACTGCATTTTAATTTGCTGTGTATTTTTAGCAGCTACAGGCTTACACCGATTTTCTTTAGATTGTCTTATTATAATCTGCAGTTGTCCTTTTTACATTCTATTTAACTTTTTGAGCTTTGCTCAGGCTGTCTGAAATTAATCTTTTGAAACAGTACATTACCCTGGTTAATACATTCTAAATAAATAAATCAACAACCAAATACAAAATAAATATAGGCTAAAAGACAGCCTATCCTGGTCATTTAAGGCCTAGTAAAAGTCTATGCAAAACATCAGAAGGTCATAAATTAGGAGAAAGTTTGGACTACGCTAGGGTCAGGAAGGTTTGGAATAGTAACATACTGTAAAACTCTAACTAAAAAAAACTTCCTTTGCCTTCTGTTTGGACCACACAGAGACAAGTATTCAGACAGCCAATAGGTTCATAAGTTCATAGGGTCACACAAGGTTACTAGGCTAATGGACCTAGGGCCTTTACAAGCCTAACCATGTTAAACCTGTGTTCCCTAATTGGCTATGGTTAGATGATCCTTAAGAAAATCTGCACGTGCATGGGAGACTATATAAACTGCATATGGACAGTGAGCAGTCATCAGACTTGAATCTGAGCCGTTTAACCTGAGTGGTAGATCAGTTCTCATAATTTTCAGTTTTTCTTTATTGCCCTTTATTCCTTGCTATAGTAATTCTTTGGCATTTCTATTGAAAACGTTGCCTATTCCCATTCAGTTTGTCCCACTCCAGATCAGAATGTATTGCTGTGGCCAAACAGTGTCTTCTCAAGAAACAGATTATGTTGACACAGCAGACAGTCATAGCCTCAAGTAAAAATGAAGTTACAGCAGCAGATAGATTCCAGAGGATCTCAAACAAAGGTCATGCAAACCTTATTCATAAAATATATCTAAAAAGGAAATATGTAAGTTATGACTGGAATGACTATGAAGGAATTGCTTAAGACTTACACAAGTCTTCTTAGAGTTGATGACATTTTTGAGTGGGTGGAGCACAACTATAGAGCTTAAGATGCTGATGAAATACATTTTGCAACTTTTGTGATTCTTGCGAAGTGATGCTCCCGGGCTGTAAAAGGGTAGATTTGGTAAAAAGAAGAATAACACAATGACAAAGGGTGCTGATAAATGGAAGTCAATATAAACACAGAAGGGTAGGCAGCTGGATGGCAGAGGGATTGGAGCCAGGAACTGTCCCACCTTTTATGATCATGAATGATAATTGTCATAGAGATGAAAGAGTACGGTGTGACCCAGGTATGAGAAATGAGGGCAGTTCTGCTTCTTTTCTTTGTGAGTGACATTTTGATAGGGCTGGAAAGGAACAGGGCGACCCAAGATTTACAGCCAGGTGATAGCCAACCTTGCCATCTTTGTGAGTGATAGTACAGTATGACTGGAGGAGAAAGTGCACATCTGTGCACGATAAGTTCTAGAGCAACTATCACACTCTGGAAAGGGAAGAAAAATAGGAAGAAGTCAGTCAAACACAGGGAATGTTCTAATTGGTTTTCAGCACCAAAAAGCTAAAAGCATGAATTTGTGGTTAAAAAAAAAAAACGGGCAGATTGCAGTGATTAAAAAGCAGGGTAAAGACTGGTTCATTCATTCATCACACTAGATTAAGTTCTTAAAGGGAAAGCTGTAAAGTGATACAAGGAGCTATACTTGTTTGTTAGATACTTAGCAGGAAAGTGAACATTTGGTATGATAATGTTGCAGTCTTTTTATGGAATAGGGACTGATTTAAAGGGGAACCTTTTGATCTTTTTATTTTGCATTTTCATTGTGGAAGCTATAACAGAAACAACAGTTCAAAAAATTTCTTGATGCTCCGTGGTTTAATCCTAACACACCCTAGGACATCACTACTTTTTATCCTAGGTGAGACTATCCAGCTATGCCCAACACTAGATATAATCACTGTTTCTCTCTTTTAATGTACCAAGACTATTTGCTGAACACCACAAGATACCACAAACTGTGTAGAATATGTCAGAATATGGCTGGGGTACAGAGCTCTTCTGGAGAAATTCTCTAGAAGCTAATGTTCTGTTAAATTTGCAACCATATCTCCAGTCTTATAAGGCCTACTTATGATGGGCATGTAAGGCTAAAAGACAGCCCATCCTGTCCATTTACTTCCTAGTAAAAGTCTATGCAAAACCTGCTAGGGTCAGGAAGGTTTAGAGTAGTAACATACACTGTAACTCTAACTGAAAAAACTTCCTTTGCCTTCTGTTTCATATAAGCTGTTGTCAAGAAGGAGCTGCAGTGCAGAAGTGATATTACCAATAGTTATACAGTGCCAAACCAGGAATGTTCAAAGCCCATATACATCCTGTTTGCTGCTACAGGCATGCAGGACCAGAGAATCATACCAGAAATCTGTTAATCAGGGTGGCAGCAGGTTCTAGAGCAGAAGGTGATATTTCTTGCTGTGTGATTCTGTTCTTTGTAGGGTGAAGGTGGGAGTGCATAACATATACCACAGTAAGCTGCGACAAAGAGCAGTTTCTCAGAAGTGTAAAAGTAGCTGTGCACAGTAGGAAGCTTTATTTTGTAATGTCCATGTCAGAGTAAATAACTGGTCTGGGAAAGGATCAGGGTAGTAAAGGGAGATGATTGAGGAAATACGAGCGGACTAAGATGAGAAGTACACAGTGTACTGTTCTCAGAGGTGCTACCTTTCAATGGCAGGGATAAGGACAGAGTGTTTCATATCATGGAGTTCATTAAAATTGTTGAATAGTGATGCAGAATTCAAGATTTTGGATTCCCTGGAGATAAGAAATATATCTAGAGAAATTATGGCCTATCCTGACAACTGTCTCTAGGTGTCTGAGAGGAAAACCCGGATCATAAATGACAAGTTTATGGAATTCCTTAAAAATGCATGTAGAGAGATGTACAAAAAATGTCAAGACAATCTCGCCATTCCCATGAAAACAATGATGTGGTTGTTGACCTACATGCCATAGTACAACCAAGACTGTGAGATATATAATTACCAGGAAAGTGGATATGATTAATAATAACATTAATAGATAATGTAAAAATGGCAAAACAAAACAAATGGAAGGTGTGGAATAAGAATGCCTAAAATGTAATCCTTGGTCTTGCTGCATGTTCAGATACCCTGGTTGCTTCTTGCCTCTCAAAAGTATTCTGGTTGAATGACTATTATAATTTTCCACATATACTCTTGATCTCTCAGCCCATGCCAATGGCGAAAAAGTCTAAATTGAACATATAAATTAAGAGTTACCCAAACTAGTGGCTTTCCTGGAAGGACAATATTGTGATAATGTAATAGTGACAGAAACATGGTACATAGTTTCATAGTTTCATAGTATAGTACTAGGCTATCTGCCCTGGGGCATTTGTAAGCCTAGCCATAGTGATGTGGCTTTTGCCACCCCATGAAATGGTACAAAAATGTACAGAATAAATCTAGAATACTGTGCCTCTGTCTAGTAGTGACACAGTGAAGGTCCCCTTATATAATAGAATTAGTTTACTGTGTTCCTGTCTAGCAGTGACACAGATGTGACCCCTGGGGTAAACTTACGATCTCCCATCCACTCATCAAGATTTCTCTTGAAGAGAGTCAGTGAGGGTCTCTGCCTAATACGAACTGGGATCCTGTTCCAAAGCATGGGAAGCCTCTGGGTTATGAATCTATCCCTCCAGCATGTCCTATTCATACTTGTGCCGAGGTTTAAGTCTTTAGCTCTCGTGGTCCTGACGGATTTGGATATTTTGAGGTGGAGCATGTCCATCAGATCCTGATTGGACATGGCCTTGTACGTCAGGCAGAGATCACCTCTGAGCAGGCGGTATGCTACTGAATAGAGCTGAAGTTTCTTTAGTCTGGCAGAATAAGACATATGTTGGAGACCCTTGATCCTTTTGGTGAGGTACTTTTGTGGTGTCTCCAGCTGTTGCAAGCGCCGGGTGAGGTACATACCAAATGGGGCATTGTACTCAATCATGGGCCTGATGAGGGAGGAATATAGGGGTACAATGACATCCTTGGATCTGGATGTGAAACCCTTCATGATGAGGTGTGCAAGGTAGAATGTTTTTCTAACCACTTTGGCAACGTGGGTGTCAAATGAGAGGTTGCTGTCTACTTGGGTCCCTAGGTCTCTGATTACTTTTTCCGTACTCAGTGGGTTGCTGTCTATGTGATAATTTGTGGGTACTTTGCTTTTTCCAAAAGGGATGACTATACATTTTTTGGCATTTAGTTTAAGGCCGTGACTACGGCACCAGTTGTCCATTTCAGTGAGGCCTTTTTGTAGGATGTGTGTATCTGCTGGTGTATCGACTATGGCGCCTAGTTTGCAGCCACCTGCGAACTTTGTCACCCACAGCCCTCCCATGTTTGCTTTAACATCTGAGAAATAAATGCCGAACAAGAGGGGTCCCAGGACAGATCCCTGTGGGACACCACTTGTGACTGGCTTTGAGTCTGACATTGCTCCAGCGATTTTAACTTTATGGGTTCTGTCCTTTAGCTAGTTTGCAATCCATCTAGTGACATAAGGGTTTACTTTTAAGTTGTTTAGCTTATCTATGATGCCTGAGTGGGGTATTGTGTCGAAGGCCTTAGCCAAGTCCAGGTATGCTGTATGGACTGCTTTGCCCTCATCATTGGCTCTAGTGACTGTTTTGAAAAAGTCAACCAGGTTTAAAAGGCAGGATCTGCCCTTTACAAAGCCGAACTGGGTGGGGTCAAGCATCTGTAGGTCCCCTATGTCTCCATTTATGAGTTCCATAATGATTCTTTCCATAGCTTTGCAGACCAGGCTAGTCAAGCTTATGGGGCGGTAGTTTCCAGGGTCTGTAGAGTGTTGAGGTACATATCCCGAAGTAAGGCTAAGGTTTAATAGCATTTTTATGTGTAGGTTTAGCTCCTCTTGGAGTTCATGTAACACACACCCCGGGATACCGTCAGGTCCCATTGATGCTGTGTTTTTTGCTTTGTTTAGGGCGGTTCTCACTTGGACATCTGAGATGACAGGGAGATTACATTCACCTGGGATAAGTATTTCTTCTTTTGGGGGTGAAGGAGGTGAGAAATGTGCACTGAACCTGTCAGCCAGAATGTTAGCAATATCTGTGGGTTCAGTGTATTTTTTGTTGTTGTGAACCAACTCTGAGCATATCTGAGGGTTTCCGCCCAGGTTTCTAACATAGCTGAAGAAGGCTTTGTGGTTATCTTTAGTGTCCTTAACGATTTTTCTCTCAAAGTTTGCCTTGGATGTTTTTATGAGAGAACGTAGTTTTCTGCTAATGTTGATCAGAGATGTCTTCCCTTCATGGGATTTCGCTCTGACGTGCAGTAGCTTCCTTCTTTGTTATACACTTTGTTTATGGCTGAGGTCCACCAGACAGGACGCTTACATTTGGTGGAGAGGGACTTGGATTTGTTTGGGATTGCATGATCCATGCATTCTTGGAGATGTCCATAGAAAGCATTTGTGAAGGATTCGGCATTGTGGGATGTGGTATCCACTGGCACAGTGGGCTTAAAGGATACCATCTCAGTCTTAAGAAGAGTGAAGTCTGCTTTTGAGAAGTTTTTCACTGTGGTCTTTTGTGCTGGGGGTGGAGGTGGGATATGTATATCCAGGGTGATTAGTTTGTGGTCAGATCTCACTACTGAGGGGTATACTTCCGATGTGGAGCATTTTGTCCCCATGTTTGTGATGATCAGGTCTAGTATATTATCTCCCCTAGTGGGAGGGGCGACTAGTTGTTCCAGTGCATTTGAATTTATGAATTCCAGGAACCTTTGGGCTAGGGTATTAGGGCTAGAATAATGTACCCAATCTATGTTTGGGTAGTTGAAGTCTCCCAGTATGATGGTATTTTGTGATACATTCATATCCTCCAATGTCTTCAGGAAGGCTGAGTGGGGTTCTTGAGATTGGGAGGGTGGTCTGTAACATGCTACCAGTTGTATAGCAGTTTTGCCTATGGTTAGTTGCACCTGTATGGTCTCTGATGCTTCATGTGTTGCTACTAACCTGGAGGTGTGGGTGTCCTTTATGAATATGGACACTCCCCTCCTTTGTGGTTCGCCCGGGTTTTGGGGCTGAAAAGCATGATACGAGGTATAGCCTGGTAGCGCTGGGGTGCTCTCTGGAGCCTTGAACCAGGTTTCAGTTACTGCACAGACGTCAATGTTCTCCATGCTGAGGAGTGCATCAAGTGCCTGCATCTTGAGATTTAGACTTCTGGCGTTGAGCAGCATTACCCTTAGTTTTTTTCCATTTTTGTTTTCTAAGGAGGTGGGTTTGGCTTTTGAGCCTTGCCTAAAAAAGGCACTATGGGGGTGGCAAGAGCCTTAGCCAATATCCGGAAGCCCAGTGGTGACAGGTGTAAGCCATCTCTTGCGAAGCAGCGTGGCTTGTCCAACATATCATCCCAGGCAGACAGACATTGGATCCCCTTAGAATGACACCAGTACTTGAGCCAATTGTTAAAGCTGATCATCTTGTCTTTGTATTGTGGTATCATTCTTGGTGAGGGCAAGATGCTGCTCAGGGTCAGGGTCATACCAGCCTGGGCTACATAATTGGAGAGCTCCTCTATGTCTCTTTTCATGTAGTCCAGGGAGGTACATCTCAGGTCATTCACACCAGCATGGACAATGACAAAGTCATATTTGTACTTGCTTTGGAGTGACCTGAGTGCGTGTGTTATGTGGCAGATCCTAGCTCCCGATAGACAGCTCACAGTCACCGTCTCCTTATTCAGCCTGGTCAGTGGGACATCAGTGTGTCTGACTATGGAGTCACCTATTACTAGTGTATCAGGCAAGGTGTTTGGCCTTAAGGGCTGCGATTGGTCGACACACTGATTTATTGAAGTATGTGTTGCATGTGTTTTGTTTTGAGGTGGTGGATTTTTGGATGTCTGCTTTGGGAGCCTCTGTTGTTTTGGTAAGTTTTTTATTAGAGACTCCGAGTATGCCTTTGTGTTTTTATGTGTTTGGTTTGCAGTTGTGGTAGGTCTATGTGGGACTGGGATTGTTGTGTGTGTGGTTGCCATCTCCTCCTATCTGGTCATGCCAGCCCTGAGTTGAGAGAGTTCAGCCTCCAGTTTGGCTATATAGTTGCATCTCTCACATGTATTTGTGTTTGTTGGGAGGAGGAGAGGGTTGTCTGTGTACATGAGACAATTGTAGCATTGTCTCAAGATGCCCAGATTGACCAGCTGAACTGGAGACGAAGCCAGTAATCTACCACTCGACATGCTAGAACAGTATAAGGGAGTGGTATACCTTTAAGAGAAGTGGGTATTCACAGGGGTGGTAAGTAGATGTAGTGCTTTACTTAGTATGAGAGTGCTTATTTAGTAGAGAAGTATTGAGGACAAGTACTAGGCTTATAATACAGTGAGTAGTCTGGTTATACTAAGAGTAGAGCTTCCTTAAGGGAAAATTTGAAGAACAGACTTGGCGGAGCCAGAAAAAGTTTAACCTTGTTTAACCGGTGCTGCGCTATGCGCACGACTGCGCAAAGCCGTGCAAACGCGGATTTTAAACAGTGAACTACAAAAGAGCTGGAAATGGTCCCAAACAACCAATTACTACAGCTTCTTCTGCTGAGGTCACTTCCCCCAAGGACAGGTAGGCTGCTCAAGGCTCCCCACTCCCACTGGTGAGCAAAGAAACTTCCTTCTATCCAAGTAAGGTAATGGACAGCACAGGAACTACACCACAGCCCAGAATACAGCAATGCCTGTAAACTGGTCTAAACTAATCGAGGAAGGCAGGAAAACAAGGATTATTTTTTTGTTTTTTTTGTTTTTTTGGTAGAAACACAAAGAAAATGCAGAAACAGTGATAAATTAGTTACACAGGCTAGCACACTTTAGTGGGCAGCCTCCACAGTTAAATTAAACAAGCAAGCAAGCAAACTTTCAATCAAATTTGACTGAAATGTAACTTTAAGTGCAGATTTTAAAATAATGCAGCAATCAGTTAAAAAACAGCTCAGGCTAGTTCAAGGTAAGCTACAGAAAGCTATTTCAAGTGAAAAAAAAAAGCAAAGATACTTAAATCCAGACGGTAGTCGCTTTTCTGAGTTCCCTGCTGCTAGGACCACTCTGTAAACCCACGTGGAGCTTGTCTGAGCAGTATAGCCAGAAAAAAACGCCCAGAGGCGGATTTTAAACAGTGAACTACAAAAGAGCTGGAAATGGTCCCAAACAACCAATTACTACAGCTTCGTGTGCTGAGGTCACTTCCCCCAAGGACAGGTAGGCTGCTCAAGGCTCCCCACTCCCACTGGTGAGCAAAGAAACTTCCTTCTATCCAAGTAAGGTAATGGACAACACAGGAACTACACCACAGCCCAGAATACAGCAATGCCTGTAAACTGGTCTAAACTAGTCGAGGAAGGCGGGAAACAAGGATTATTTTTTGTTTTTTTGTTTTTTTGGTAGAAACACACAGAAAATGCAGAAACAGTGATAAATTAGTTACACAGACTAGCACACTTTAGTGGGCAGCCTCCACAGTTAAATTAAACAAACAAACAAGCAAATTTTCGATCAAATTCGACTAAAATGTAACTTTAAGTGCAGATTTTAAAATAATGCAGCAATCAGTTAAAAAACAGTTCAGGCTAGTTCAAGGTAAGCTACAGAAGCTATTTCAAGTGAAAAAAAGCAAAGATACTTAAATCCAGAAGGTAGTCGCTTTTCTGAGTTCCCTGCTGCTAGGACCAATCTGTAAACCCACGTGGAGCTTGTCTGAGCAATATAGCCAGAAAAAAAAATGCCCAGAGGTGGATTTTAAACAGTGAACTACAAAAGAGCTGGAAATGGTCCCAAACAACCAATTACTACAGCTTCTTGTGCTGAGGTCACTTCCCCCAAGGACTGGTAGGCTGCTCAAGGCTCCCCACTCCCACTGGTGAGCAAAGAAACTTCCTTCTATCCAAGTAAGGTAATGGACAACACAGGAACTACACCACAGCCCAGAATACAGCAATGCCTGTAAACTGTTCTAAACTAGTCGAGGAAGGCGGGAAAACAAGGATTATTTTTTTGGGGTTTTTTTTTTTGTTTTTTGGTAGAAACACACAGAAAATGCAGAAACAGTGATAAATTAGTTACACAGGCTAGCACACTTTAGTGGGCAGCCTCCACAGTTAAATTGAACAAACAAACAAGCAAACTTTCGATCAAATTCGACTAAAATGTAACTTTAAGTGCAGATTTTAAAATAATGCAGCAATCAGTTAAAAAAAACAGTTCAGGCTAGTTCAAGGTAAGCTACAGAAGCTATTTCAAGTGAAAAAAAAGCAAAGATACTTAAATCCAGAAGGTAGTCGCTTTTCTGAGTTCCCTGCTGCTAGGACCACTCTGTAAACCCATGTGGAGCTTGTCTGAGCAGTATAGCCCTAAAATTTTATGCATCCTAGAACAATAATCCGTCGTAGTCAAAACCACCATAGGTTCATATGTTCATAGATTAGTACTAGGCTAATTGCCCTTGTTGGCCATTTTTTTTAAGTTTAGCCATTTACCCCATGTGAGAATCAAACCCTGCACCTTGTGTCTGCAAGGTAAACATCTTAACCATTCTGCCATCCTCCCACACATGATGGACATGCCTGGGATATTAACATAATAGGCTACAGAGGAAGTGGTACAGCCATCTGTCATCATCATCTTCTTTCGGCTGTTCCCGTTAGGGGTCGCCACAGCAGATCACCTGTTTCCATTTCTTCCTGTCCTCTGCATCTTGCTCTGTCACACCAACCACCTGCATGTCCTCTCTCACTACATCCATAAACCTTATCTTAGGCCTTCCTCTTTTCCTGTTAACTGGTAGCTTCATCCTTAGCATCTTTCTCCCAATATACTTCGCATCCCTTCTCAGCACATGTCCAAACCAAGTAATCTTGCCTCTCTGGCTTTGTCTCCAAACCTTCCAACCTGGGCTGATCCTCTAATATACTTATTCCTAATCCTGTCTGCCCTCATCACACCCAGTGCAAATCTTAACATCTTTAACTCTGCCACATCCAGCTCTGACTCCTGCCTTTTTGTCAATGCCACTGTCTCCAACCCATATAACATAGCTGGTCTCACTACCCTCTTGTAGACCTTCCCTTTCACTCTTACAGGTACTCGTCTGTCACAAATCACTCCTGACACTCTTCTCCACCCACTCCATCCTGCCTGTACTCTCTTCTTCACCTCTCTTCCACACTCACCGTTACTCTGAACTATTGACCCCAAGTATTTAAACTCATCCATCTTCGCCACCTCTGCTCCTTGCATCCTCACCATTCCTCTATCCTCCCTCTCATTCACACACATATATTCTGTCTTAGTCCTGCTGACCTTCATTCCTCTTCTCTCTAGAGCATATCTCCATCTCTCCAGGGTCTCCTCCACCTGTTCCCTACTCTCACTACAGATCACAATGTCATCTGCAAACATCATAGTCCATGGGGACTCCTGTCTGATCTCGTCTGTCAACCTGTCCATCACCATTGCAAATAAGAAAGGGCTCAGAGCTGATCCTTGATGTAACCCCACCTCCACCTTAAACGCATCCATCACTCCCACCGCAGACCTCACCGCTGTCACACTACCCTCATACATATCCTGTACTACTCTTACATACTTCTCTGGCACTCCTGACTTCCTCATACAATACCACAACTCCTCTCTAGGCATCCTGTCATATGCTTTCTCCAATTCTACAAAAACACAATGCAACTCCTTCTGACATTCTCTGTACTTCTCCATCAACACTCTCAGAGCAAACATCGCATCTGTAGTGCTCTTTCCCGGCATGAAACCATACTGCTGTTCACTAAGCATCACATCCCTTCTTAACCTAGCTTCCACTACTCTTTCCCATAACTTCATGCTCTGACTGATCAATTTAATCCCTCTGTAGTTACTACAGCTCTGCACATCACCCTTATTCTTAAAAATCGGTACCAAAACACTTTTTCTCCATTCCTCAGGCATCCTCTCACTTTCCAAGATTTCATTAAACAACCTGGTTAAAAACTTCACTGCCATTTCACCTAAACACCTCCATGCTTCCACAGGTATGTCATCTGGGCCAACAGCCTTTCCATTCTTCATTCTCTTCATAGCTATCCTTACTACCTCCTTGCTAATCCATTGTACTTCATGATTCACTATCCCTACATCATTCAGCCTTCTCTCCCTCTCATTCTCTTCATTCATCAACCCCTCAAAGTACTCTTTCCGTCTCCTCAACACACTATCCTCGCTTGTGAGTATGTTTCTCTCATTATCCTTTATCACATTTACCTACTGCACATCTTTCCTAGCTCGGTCCCTCTGTCTAGCCAATCGGTACAGGTCCTTTTCTCCCTCCTTAGTGTCCAACCTTTCATACAACTCTTCATATGCCTTATCCTTAGCCTTCGCCACCTCTCTCTCTTTGCCATGCACCTCATCTCCTTATACTGCTGTCTACTTTCTTCATCTCTCTGACAATCCCACTTCTTCTTTGCCAACCTCTTTGCCTGTATACTCTTCTATACTTCCTCATTCCACCACCATGTCTCCTTGTTGTCCTTCCTCTGTCCCGATGTGATACCAGGCACCTTTCTAGCAGTCTCCCTTACTAGCTCTGCTGTAGTTACCCAGCTATTTGGTAACTCTTCACTGCCACCCAGTGCCTGTCTTAACTCATCCCTGAACTCCACCTCACAATTACCCTTTTTCAATTTCCACCATTTGATCCTTGGTGCTGCCCTCACACTCCTCCTCCTCTTCTTGATCACCAACGTCATCCTACAAACCACCATCCTATGCTGCCTAACTACACTTTCTCCGGCCACCACTTTACAGTCTCCAATCTCCTTCAAACGGGCCCTCCTACATAACATATAATCCACCTGTGTGCATCTTCCTCCACTCTTGTATGTCACCCTATGCTCCTCCCTCTTGTTAAAATACGTACTCACAACAGCCATATCCATCCTTTTCGCAAAATCCACTACCATCTGACCTTCTGCATTCCTTTGTTTAACACCATACCTACCCATCACTTCCTCATCCACACTGTTCCCTTCACCAACATGCCCATTTAAATCTGCTCCAATCACCACTCTCTCACCCTTGGGTACAGTCATCACCACTTCATCCAATTCACTCTAAATTTTTTCTTTCTCATCCATTGCACACCCAACTTGTGGAGCATATGCACTAACAACAATAATCATTACACCATCAATTTCCAGCTTCATAAACATCACTCTATCCGACACCCTTTTCACCTCCAAAACACTCTTTGCATACTGTTCCTTCAGAATAACTCCTACGCCATTTCTCCTCCCATCCACACCATGATAAAACAATTTGAACCCACCTCCGATACACCTAGCCTTACTCCCCTTCCATCTGGTCTCTTGCACACACAATATACCAACCTTCCTTCTGTCCATCATATCAGCTAGCTCCCTCCCTATACCAGTCATACTGCCAACATTCAAAGTTCCGACCCTCACTACCACAGTCCTAGCCTTTCTCCTCTCTTCCTGCCTTCGGCCATGCCTTCTACCTCTTCTCCTCCTTCGGTCAACAGTAGCCCAATTTCCGCCAGCACCCTGTTGGCTAACAGTACTGGTGGCAGTCATTGTTAACCTGGGGCTCAACCGATCCGCTATGGAAATATTAATTGGTGGCTGCATGAAAAGATTTGGCCCTTCCTGACGCAACCCTCCCCATTTATCCAGGCTTGGGACCGGCACAAAGAAATACAGTCATCTATATAAGAACAAAAAAGATCATTGCACTAGAATATTACATTTACTTAATAGTAGAAGGAGAAGGTTAGACTATCTAGTCATCCATTTATGTGTATTTAATATTCTACCTCCCAATCCACCCCCCCCCCTTTTGCCATTTAAATACCTCTGGTTACTGCCTCTCTATTACCATTTCTTATAGTCCATTCCATGGGTCTGCAATCCTCTTTGTGAATAAATAGTTCATTGCACAGAACTGGGGAGACTTGGTCCCTGGAGTCTGCTGCCTTTACTTCTTCACCTTTCTTCCTGTTTAGAGTGACCATGACCCCTTCTCATCTACCAGACACCATCCCATTTTGAGCACATCCCTATTATGTCCACTTCCTTCATCTCTTCTGATCTCTAGTGAGAAAAGTTCCAGCTCCTTTAGTCTTTAGGCATATCCTTTTCTCTCCACCAACACATGCAAGATTATGGTGACCTTTCTCTAAGAGCTCCTACCAGCAGCCTGATGTCCTTGTCCTAGTATAACTTTCAGAAATATCCATAGTACACAAGGTATGACCTGATCAGGGCTTGGTAGAACATAAACATTGGCCCTTTGTTTCTGGAGTCTGTTTCTCTAAGGACACCCAGTATTCTCTTTGCTGCTGCTGCAGTCCTGTTACTCTGCTTCTAGCTATCCATTGCAAGTGTAATCAACAGGCGTAGACTCATTCCCTACACTACTGCCGTCTGTTGCCCTCCACCCAGCTGATATTTCAAACCAAGTCATTGTGGCATTCATTTGCAATGGACTTTAAATACCACTTTTCTACCTACTTGGTTAACCTTTCCAAATTCTTCCAGAGGCTCTTCCTCTATCCTTCACTGCTGCACCTCTCTTTTTGTCATCAACAAAGAGGTTGATCCTGTTGTCTTTTTCTGATATGTCTGCAACAAACACACTGAAGAGTACCGGGCTCAGGCATTGTGGTATTGCAGTAGTCACTTTCTTAATTCCTGACATTGCCCCTCCCACTACAACCCTTTGTGTAAAGTCATTCAGACATAAAGCTATATATTTCATCAGTCGTGATCTTACTTCCAGCTCCTGCAATTTCCATAGCAGCTACCAGTGTCTGCCCAAGTCAAAGACTTTGGTGAAGTCTGGGTAGACTAGGTCTACCAGTATTTCCCTGTCAAATTCACATATAACTCCATCATAAAAGTGGATCAGGTTTGACTGACAGCTTCGTGCAAGCAAACCTGGAAGACATGAAGTATTGTGGAGTACACTGGAAATATCATAATTTCAAACATTTATGATGTAGCACAGATGATTAAGGCTATGAGAGCTGTTAATGAGTTGCTTCCTGTACTCTGTGGTTTGATTCCCTCACCCTCCAATTGCCTGCTGTGTAACTTTGAGCAAGTCACTTAACCAGACAGCACTTTGGGGCATTTGGGAAATTGGGCAACTGGGCTAGGCTCCTCAATGGTCTCATGAATCACAAGCCTAGTAACTACCTATGAACTAGTGAACAGACTATGATATTTTGGGGCTGTCAAAGGACGATGTATTGGGGTGGGGGGTTTTAATATGTCAGACATTAATTGGTGCACCTGCTCTACTGCCACACCAATGAGAATAATTATTGGTTCTATACGAAAAAAGACTTCACATTTCTAGTAAGGGAAAACTGCAGTCTTGGACCTTATGTTCTTGAATGGTGTAGAAGAGAAGATCTCAGGCCTGGAAGTAAACAGCCATTAGGAATAATAGGTTCATAAGTGTGTACTAGGCTAATGGCCCTGGGGCCTTTACAAGCCTAACCCATAGAAGTGCCCAGGCATTGTGTGCCTGTCATTAGTTCCTAGTGCTTCTATCAAGTAGAGCCACTGGAGTGATCCCCAGGGTGAACTTTCTATTACCCATCCACTCATCAAGATTTCACCTGAAGAGGGCTAGTGAGGTGCTCTGCTTGACATGTATGGAAAGTCTATTCCAGAGCATGGGTAGTCTCTGGGTTATGAACCTGTCCCTCCAGCATGTTCTGTTGATTGTGAGGTTGAGGTCTATGGAGTGTGTGGTGCAGAGGGATTGGGATTTCTTTAGATGTAGCGTTTCTAACAGAGCTGGGTCAGACGTGGCTTTGTAAGTCAAGCAGAGATCGCCGCTTAGTAGACGATATGAGACAGAGAATAGCTGGAGTTTTTTGAGTCTGTCCATGTGGCACATGTGTCTAAGGCCTAGGATCCTCTTTGTGAGGTACTTTTGTGGCTTCTCCAACTGTTGCAGGTGTCTAGTGAGGTACATACCAAATGGGGCATTATACTCTATGACTGGTCTAATGAGGGAAGAGTAGAGAGAAATGATGACCTCTTTCTTCCTGGATGCAAAACCCTTGGTAATGAGATGTGCCACATAGAAGGACTTTCTGACCACAGTGGCAATGTGGTGGTTGAAGGACAGGTTGCTGTCAACCTGTGTCCCCAGATCTCTTATAACTCCTTCAGTATTCAGTGGGCTACCATCGATGTGGTAATTAGTGGGAACTGAGATTTTCCCAAAGAGGATGACTACGCATTTTTTGGCATTAAGCTTAAGGCCATGGTTTCGACACCAGTCATTGGTCTCAGTGAAGCCTTTCTGTAGGATGTCTGCTTCACTTGGGGAGCTAATAATACCTCCCAGCTTGTAGTTGTCTGCGAATTTGGTCAGCCAGAGTCCCTCCGTGTTGGCCTGGACTTCTGAGAAGCAGATGCCAAACAGGAGAGGACCCAGGACCAATCCCTGTGGGATTCCACTCGTGACTGGTCAGCAGTCTGACTTGGAGTCCGCTACTTTCACACTGTGGGTTCTATCTGTGATCCAGTTTGCAACGCACCTAACAATATAGGGGTTGATGCCTAGTTTGCTGAGTTTATCAGTAATTCCTGAGTGAGGAATGGTATCAAAGGCCTTGGCCAAATCGAAGTAGGCTGCATGAACTGCCTTACCTTCATCCACTGCTCTGTTGACTGACTCAAAGAAGTTAACCAGGTTGAGCAGGCATGATCTACCTTTCACAAAACCAAATTATGTGGGATCTAGAGTTTGGAGATTCCCTATGTCCTTGTTAATTAGGTCCATGATGATGCACTCCATAGCCTTACGTATCAGACTCATCAGGCTAATGGGACGATAATTTCCAGGGTTTGTAGTCGCTCCTCCTTTATGGAGAGGGATGACTATAGCAGTGCACAATTCGGTAGGGACAAAGCCTGAGGTGAGGCTGTGAGTGAACGGAGAACACAAATGTGGTGCCAGTTGACTTTGTAATTCATGTAGAACACAGCCAGGGATATTGTCAGGTCCCATGGAAGCTGTATTCTTGGCCTTAGACAATGCAGCTTTAACCTGTGCTGCAGTAATGTTGCGTGCCTGGCATTCTTCTGGTATTGAGATTGGTCTTTTGGGGGGGGGGTAAAGTTAGCACTGAATCTGTCGGCCAGTGTGTTGGCAATATCTGTTGGCTCAGTATAGGAGGTACCATTGTGAAGTAACTCAGAGCAAATCTGGGTATTGCCATGGAGATCCTTGATATAACTATAGAAGGCTTTGTGGCTGTTTTTTACTGTTTGCCACACTTCTGCCTTCATAGCTGGCTTTGGAGGTTTTGATGAGCGATCTCAACTTTTTGTTGAGGCAAATAAAGGAATTTTTCCAGTCTTGGGACTTCACCTTTTTCTGCAACAGTTTATTCTTTCTGTTGTAGAGTTTATTAATGGCAGGTGGCCACCAGACTGACTTCCTTTTTTTGGAGGAGAGCATCTTGGTTCTGTTGGGTATGGCTAGTTCCATGCATTTATGTACGTGTTCGTACAGTGCATTGGTGTATGATTCAGCAGTCATGCATCTATTTTCCATTGGCATGGGTGCTGTGAAGTTAGCCACCTCTGTTTTTAGGAGTCCAAAGTCAGCTTTGGAGAAGTTTTTCATGGTGGATATCTTTGTGGGGGTGTGGGTGAGATGTGTTTTTCCATGCTGCCAGTCTGGAAGTATATCATTTTTTAAAAATATATTCTAAGATTTGGCTATTTATCAGTTTTAAAAGATTTTGGCAAGAGGGAAAATACTGGCAATAGGCCAGTAGTCAGATACAGAAAATGGAGTGGGAACCTTGGGAAGTAGAATGGTTAGAGCATGCTAAAGGCTTTGTAAGATGGAGTCTAGAGATGGATTGTAAATAAAGGAGGTAGGTGCACACAGTGTATTATCCCTTAACTTCAATATTTTGGGATGGACAGTATATAACTGTGGGTTGTAGCTGCAGATTAGTTTGTCTAACAAATCTTTAACTGGACTATTGGGTTTTGCAGCCAGAGCTGGATCATGTTCAAATGGGGCACTATGCAGAGTAATGTGTTGGGCCCCACCCCCCACACACAGTAGCCATTCCAGTGTCCCATTACTGAGCTATTTCTCCCCAGTAACCATAAACACACACTGTTCAAACCTGGCAGCGAGCATACCATTTTCTTTACTTCTACAATGACAGCAGATATTTGGATTTAAATTAAAACTTTTATTTCAACTTTTATAGCACAAACACTAACAGGCATTTGCTAAACAAAATAATACAGTCTCACAATTAAAACAGACTTAGCATTAACAGTAAACTTCCCTGCCCCTGAAAGCCACATTCATTGATATGACATTGAAACCCACATTCAAAGGAAAAGCACCTGGCCAGTGGCGGATTAAGTTTACTTTTGGGCTGTTTTCAAACCATAGGTCCTTTGCACAAATTTTTAGGACCATGAGTACACGCTAGTGCTGTTTGATTCACCTTCCCAATTGTATTAAATTATATTTCTTTAATAATACAGCACCATTTGTTAGAGTGTGTGTTAAATTTGTAGTTTTGAACATTTTTTCCAGTAAGCAATGAAACAAAACGTATGAACCAGTAATGACAAAATTGCCCATTTCAGACCATTTCAAACGAAAAAGCCATTCAGACGTCTGTCATTACAGTCTACCAATATCAGTCAATATTTATGATCTTTGCAGAAGTAAAAGTCATCTGAATAATTTCATATTGATGAGATCTGTAACTAATGAAGAGGTTGCTGCTGGCAAACAACTTTACATTTTACTGTTTCATCTACACATTCAGTGCCTGTTGTCCCTGAAGAGTAAATTGCCTGTGTTACATTTAAAAAATTTGGTAAGCTAGTAATATTGCAATAGGGAATGGATGGCAAACCAACAACAGGGTTCATAGTTACAAGGCATCTCATTCAAAGGAGGAGACAGACAGCACTGCAGCACCCCCACCCTCCTTAGAGTACAGCACAGTATCAGCAATCCATCTACATGGTGTGGGAGTAGAACCTACAGCCTTCTGTATCAAAAACAAGTATGCCACCTGTTGTGCTGCTAACAGTGTTTTCAAATTCTCTAGCAGAAACCGTGATGACCATTTGGTGTGGCAATTGTGGTGAGGGACAGGCTTCAGAAGACAGTGAGGGATGTCATCAGAATTAGTGACAGACTCATGGCAGCTAAACTCCAGTGTAATGATAAGGCACTATTTATGATCTCAGCCTATGCCTCACAGGGGGATGTGATAGTGAGAAAAAGAGTGCATTCAGGCAGCAGTTGCAGGACTTACTAGATAAAGCAGGACAACATGAGTTGCTGTTATTAATGGGGGGCCTGAATGCACATACCGGGACAGACAGAACAGGATATGAAGATTGCCTGGGTCTTCATGGTTGGGGCAACAAGAATAAAGAAAGGGCGTCCATGTTAGATTTATGTCCGAAAATGGCTTGATGGTGAGCAACACATAGTTCAGCAAGAGAGACAGTCATAAGGTCATATACAAAAATGACCAACATGCAACTCAGGTCAACTTCCTCCTAGTAAGAAAAGGGCATTGGGTTAGACTCAGTGATTGCAAAGTCATCTCTAGTGAAATAGTTGGCCCATAGCATAAACCACTGGTTGCTATAATCATTTGAAAGCAGTGGTCAGAGAAGGCTCTTAGGTTAACAGAGCAAGGCTAAAGATCTGGAAGCTGACTATATAGAAAGGACAAGAGTTCAAGGAAATGCTCAGGGCTCTAGCACCTCAGGAAGAAGAGGAAATAGGTGGAGTTTGAAGAAGAATGGCAGCACCTCAAAACAGCATAGGTTGGGACTATTGAGCAGATAAGCAGTGTAGCCAGGTATTCAAAACAGATACATAAGGAAAGCTGGTGGTGGAATGCAGAAGTCCAGGAAGTCATCAGAAGAAAGAAGACTGCATGAAAAAGTAGGAGGTAGAAAAGACCAGGCTAAGAAGAAATATTGTTTGGCTAACAAACAGGCTATGAGAACAGTTACAATAGTAAAGAAAAATGCATCAGTGGCAGTAACCATTTGAAATGTTGGGACCATTGGAGACTGAATGGTCAACAGATCAGACTTGTATATACTAAGTCTGAAATGCCATTTCTCAGAACATTCCCTTTTCATATGGCAGTCTCAGAGTTGGAATCTATAAGTTTGGTGGGTGTAGAAGCTGCAGCCCCCCCCCCCCCCACAAAAAGAAGTTTTAAGGAGAAGAGCAATTTTCGAGATTCACTCTTCTGTCTTTTCAGTCTTTTCAGTCTTTTTTCTTTTTGTCTTGTCCGCACTCTGCATTTTGAGTGTCGATGTTTCAGTAGGGAGCCATCAGAACCACTTTACCAGCTTCTGGAAAGTGACTTAGTAGATAGCACAAAGAAACTCTGTCAGACTGCAATGCAAAGGCAGAAAGAGAAAGAAGACAGTCATCAGACACCCTTCATAAGGATGCCACGACCTGCTTACCAGTCCAAAGTACATCAAAAGGGCAGATGGAAGGAGTACTTCTAGCAGCTTCTGAATGAAAAAAAAACCCCACAGAAGTTGTACTGCCCCAGAAATAGCCAACAATGAAAGAAAAGAGGAGCGTACTCTAGAAGAAGTGAGAACAGCACTAAGGAAAATAAAGTCTGGAAAATTAGCAGGCTCAAATGAGAACATGGCAGATATAATCAAGATGTTTTGGTTGTTGGGGGAAAAATGGCCCCAGAGGATTCTCATAGCAGTATGGAGAGAAAGGTGTATTCCATATGGCTGGAGAATAAGCATAATAATGCTAGTGTGTACAAGAAAGAACACAATGGACATTGACAACTGTGGGTAGTATAGAGTTATCAAACTCCTGTCACACTGCATAAAAGTTCTGTGGAGGATGACTAATAAACACATAAGCAAAGTTAATATAAAGCAAGGTGACAGATAGGCAGTTTGCATTCATTTCAGGATGTAACACAACCAACCCGATGTTTGCAGTGAGAAGGAAAGTTGAGAAGAAGCTAGAGATGAGAAAAGAATCCAAGTGGGCCTTTTTGATAATTTTTAAAGTTTTTATTTCAAGTTTTTAACTTCTGGTATTTAAGTCCTGCATTTGAGCAGGTTTCTGCTTGTCTGAACACTGTGAAACATCACGCATTGCTGCACATGCACGACGTAGCCAGACAGATAAATTCAACAATTTTTCCCTTAGGTATAGCAGTAGCACATTTGTATAGCCCTCATCCTTAGTACTTTCCCGGTCAAAGAATTACTGCTATTGAGCCGCAACCTATTAAACCACTAGCAACGCCCCACAGGCAGAAAATTCATCCACTGAGCTCCTACTTGATCGATCCTGAAAAGGCCCCCTTTGGGATAACAGTCTTCACCCTAGAATTATGGACGGTTGGACTACCCTTGTTTCTCCTGCCAGCCTTGTTGACTTGGGTCTCTTGATGCAGTGCAGCAATTGCCTCATGTACACTGGCAACCATCTACTAATAACTCACTCTAGTACAGATTGCAAGAGATGTACCTACACCAAGAATCTCAAATCCATGCTTTCTCATACTCAAAACAGTAACACTGAAGAAGTTGTCAACCCACCCACCACTACTCATGCACACAGTACCACTACTCATACACATAGTATGCATCAAACACAAAAATCAACATACATGGAGGTTCTCTCAAAAACAATTACCAAAACACTGGAGACCCCCAGAACACAAGATTGCTAGCACCCATGGCACACAGTAACACCAGTGTCTCACCTACCAAGCCCATAAGGTGTAACACTCAAACAAATTTTCTTGTAATTGGAGACTCCATAGTGAAACACATGAATGCCCCACTCACCAGGTTGGACAAGGAGAAAGTCACAGTCAGTTGCCTGTACATTGCCAGCATTTATCAGATCATGCATGCACTCATGTCTCTCAGCAACAAGTACTATTATGACCCTGTCATAGTTCATGTTGGAGTAAACCTGAGCTGTACCTCACTGGACTATATGAGGACAGCCATGACTGAGATCTCTGAGTATGTGTCCCAGGCAGGTATGTCCCTAACCTTGAGCAGCATACTACCCTCACCTAGCATGATGACACCGTATAAACAAAAAATGATTGATTTCAATAATTGGCTTAGTTTTTGGTGTCATTCAAAGGGGATCCAGTTCTTGTCAGCCTGGGAAGCCATGGTCGACAAACCTCACTGCTTTGCCAGAGACAGTTTGCACCTGACACCTCTAGGCTTTTGGCTGCTGGCAAAGGCTGTTGCTTCCCCCATAGTGCCTTCTTTAGGCAATGCCTTGAAAACAAACTTACTGATGTGAAATTTGCCAATCATAACAAAATAAGAGTCATGCTGCTAAATGCTAGGAGCTTAAACCAAATACTGCATACCCTGGAAGCACTTCTATCACTGGAAGATGTAGATGTCTGTGCAGTCACAGAAACCTGGTTCAAGGCCTCAGAGAGCACTCCAGCCTTGCAAGGCTACAGTGCTTTCCACACCTTCAGAGTGCAAAACAAATGTGTGAGAACCAAAAGAGGCAGTGTTTTTATCTATATTACACATAACTTTATCTCCAGTCTAGTTAGACTGGACAACTCCATGGAGTTACTCCAAGTTCAGGTTATGGTGAGTAAGACCCCCATTCAAGTCATAGCCAGTTATAGATCACCTTCTGTGGGTCATGACACTAATGAAGCCTACTTGATCAAACTGGAGTCAATCCAAATATTACCAAAGATTCTGTTTATGGGGGGTTTCAATGATCCCACCATCAAGTGAGAAACCTACGCTAGCCCTAACTCACTAGCGCAAATGTTCCATGACTTTGTTAACTCAAATGCCCTGGAACAAATTGTTCATACCCTAACAAGAGGAACAAACATACTAGGTCTGGTCCTCAACTAACATGTCAAACCAATGCACTGCCGCAACTATCGCACCTTCATTTATTAAAGCTGACCACAAATCAGTCACCTTCAAGCTGGCACTAACACCAGAACTCACAAAGGGCAAAATCAGACTAAAAAACTTCACCAAAGCAAACTATACCCTCCTAGGTGAAGGTATAAATGCTTTCCAATCCCCACCCTAAGCTGGAAGTGGTAACTACACCGAAGCTTACACTAAAGCCCTGTAAAATCACTTGTATAAGTGTATAAACCCGACTGTACTAGAAAGAACCAAAGCCAGAGCCCCAAGGAAAAACAAGCCACCATGGTGGACATCCAGCATCAACAAACTTTACAATAAATGCAAAAAGTTGCTGCCCAAGAAAACAAAGGCAAGGCCCCAACAATAGAAAATCACCCTCCTCAGCCTCAACAGGCAAATAAGACAACTTGTCAAGTAAACTTAGCAAGCACAGCCAAGGATAACCATAAGGCCTTTTACAGCTATGCACGTAACCTACCAATTCCTTAATTTCCTCTGTTTTAACAGGTAGGTGGGAAAGCACCAGTGTCTCATTTTTGCTTCACTACTCTGCATTTTTATCTTAGTTTTTATTGGTAAATGATCTGGAACAGTACCGGATGTGTCAAAGCTTTCAGTGAAATGCAAATGTTCTTGTGAAATATAATTTCTGTGTAGTCTAACCCAGTTATTATAGCTTATGGAATAATATGTAAATTCTGTAATGTACAACTGCAGACTTCTTGACTTCCACTGAACACTTGCTAACAGAAAAAAACAAACAAGTTAATATCTTTAAGTTGTAAGAAATGTAGAATTTTCATGACTTTCTTCATGTTGTCTTATTTTTAAAGCCTACTTGCTTACACAAACATGTTTATAGCTTAAGGCAAAGGCATTAATCAAGACCTTCACCCTTGTAAAAATAAGAGAAAATATATTAATTGTACATATAATCAATATTTTGTACACATAAAAACATTGCATTTGCAGTCAGACCTGAGCACTGTAACTCTCTGTGTGTTGTCTAAACTGTAGCAACTGCATGCTGCATTGTAGCAAGCAGTTTGCTATAGTTAAAAAGATAAAAAAATCTCTTATCTTTTTTTTTTTTTAAACTAAAACCTGAACACTGTAGTACTTCATGCAGGCAAGTGTAAACTGTTTGCTACATATGTAGCAAGTAGTTTGCTACAGTTTATAAAAAGACATTTTTTAACTAAAACCTGAGCTCTGTAGCACTCCATGCAGGCAGGATATAAACAGCAGGAACTGTTGCTACAGTAGTCCCCACATGGAGTGCTACAGCACACATATTTGAATGCACCTGAGGAGAGAAGGGGCAGAGCACAGAAATTAGACTTGAATGGCTGGGCAGGAAGAAGGGGGCTGTTGTGAATCTGGGCATCTGGCTAAAAGGAACATCTGCTTTTTTTAAGAGCTGAGGGGGTGGGGCAGTGGTTCATGGTACAGCAACAGGGCACTGGTTGAGCCAGCTACACGTCTGTGTTTTATATAAATACTAATAAGAACAAACATTGTTTTACTTACATTTCCTTTTTCTACTTTTAGTGTCCTTCTAAACATTAATATTATAAAGTGGGGTATATGATTTACAGTCCACCCACAAGTTTAACAAAGTCAATCTTTTTTCAGCCACTTTTTCTTGCAAAGCCATATTTCAGAAATGTGTTTGATATTTTATAGTCTCCCATTCATTCACTAATTTCAGTATTGCTAATCTTCTTCCTGTTCATCTCCATCTCCCCAAACCAGACTCTGGTTTGTATCCAAGATACTCATTATTGTACTTTTCTGTCTCTCAAGCATTTTTCTTTGGAACTTTGGAAAATATTTCACTGGTAAAGTCTCCCTATGAACCTTACTTTTAGAAAAACATGAAACAGAGTCCCCTTCTTGCTGGCTCATTTTTTGTTGGATAAACTTTTGTATTTCTTCCTTAGCCTGTTCTGCATCAAGAAGTGACTGATCTTCCAGGAAAAAAATACTGTGAAAACAGCTGAATACAGCAGCTTGGATTTCATACCTGCCGCTTGGCATTTGCTGATTTTTGGTATAAATGTGCTTATTTTCTACCTAGTTAATAGTGAATAATCATTTTCCTACAAACACGTTGTTGTCTCCAGTTTTTAGTACTTTGCCCTTTTGCCCCAGTTTTGTCAGGATCCACTCTTTCTGCTGATATGGTTGCATCTTTACTAATGTATGTCTTGGCTGCTTTCTCATGGCCAAGTTTGGTGCATACGCTTGCTGTATCCTTTCAATTAACAAATCCTACTGTGGAACACCAGACCAGTTGCTTATTTGTGCTTTCATAAAATTAATACAGTATGTTCTTTCCAGCTTTTGTGGTATAGCAGAAAAATCGAGGTTTTCTCTGTCTGTTCTGTCTTCTAGCTCTGTTATTTTTTTAAATAGCTCTTCTTGAGAAGGCACATGCTCAGTCGTTTTTTTTTTTTTTTATTTCACCCTCTGATTTTCTCAGCTTTATCAGTTTATCTGAACAGCTAGTTAAACTTTCTTCTATTTTACCATCTTTTATTATTTGAGTTGATTTATTCCTCCAGTGTTTCATTTATTTTAATCACCTCTGAGTACATTTGATTTATTTTTCCTGTAAATTACCTGATGCCATCTTTTGAACCAAAAGCTGAAACTCGAACTGCTTTTTACTGAACAGCTGCAGAATCCTTCCCAGATAGTGTTTCCTCTTCACCTTTTCTTGATTTTTTTTCAGGTTTTCCAAATTTCTTCTTTGCTGGTATTCAGAAAGTGTACTTACCAGTCAGTGAGTAAATATTCCTCAAAAACAGTTTCAATGGTACTCCTTTTTCTCAGTTTCTGTTTTCATACTGCGAGAGATGAAGTTAAGCTGTTGATCAGTGTGGCAGCCATCTTGGAAGTCATTATAATGTTAAACTATAGTATACCTTTCCTCAAATTCAACCCACCTCCGCACCCCATTTCTTTTTTAATTGTTTTGTAAATGCTGTATAGAGTTTCTCCAAATTTGTATTTTCAGTCACTTAATAAATTCATCATAAATGTACAGAAATATATCACAAATATATGAACATTCCACTAAGACTGATTCTTCAACTCTATGATTGTACTAAGTGACTACATAGGTGCTTTCTAAACTTCTTTATAAATCTCTTACATATTTTTTGTATGGGTTGTATATCTTTTGTATCTCTTGCCAGAACAGTATGTTGAATAATATCTGTCTTCACTATATGCATTGTATTATCTCTGTTCCTGTCAAATGTTCAAATGTCCTATACTAACCAGGCTGGCTAGAAAATGGGCCTACTGAATGATTGCTGTATCCTGGTAAACAAATGTAAATACATAAATAAATAAATGCCTCACAAGTTCTTCTGCTCCTAGAAATTCAGAAATGTGACCTTCGCACTAACAATAACATTATTGCCTGGTTTGGGAATTACATCTTACAGTGTTTCTTTAAAGTATTTATTTCTACCCCTCTTCTGCACCATACAGTGTTATATCTGCTTTCCCTTTTTATCAGTTAAATGAAATATGAGCAACCCAACTTACATTATTTCCATTCTGTGTATGTTCAACCAGTCTTTAAGTCTAATTCTAATATAACCTTCACTGGCTCTCTCTTCCCCCGGTGTAGAACCATTTTACTCCTGGCAAAATAAAATGCACATAATAGTTTTCCTAAGACAAAGGCTATGCCCTTTGGTACTGCTTCTATATGGGGGTTGCCTTATAAGAGCCCTTCCACCCCACCCAGTATCACTGAAAGTGTGTATCACTTCAAACGCCTGGAACTCTAGCTGGATCTTTTCTACCTATAAACACCACATTGACATTCTGCAGATACAAATATTCTCTTAAGTTGATGCTACTACATCAAATTCAAAAGCAAACTCTACACACATTCAAACAATAACAAATAAAAATTGTAGATTTATTGCTCAGTCCTCCAAAAATGAACACTGCTGTAAAGCACTTTAAAACATAAAATATCACCCTGTTCAACAAAAGGGTTGACTTTCTCCAAGGATCCCAACTATTTAAACTCCTAGTCAACCAGACCTTCTCTCCTCTGGCAGCTAAACTAATTAAACAACTTTCCTCTTACTGCCTCAGAAACCACAGTCACTCTGCCCCACACTGTAACTCTTTAAATTAAACTCCATTGTACAGATCACTGCTTCTTTGTAATAGGTCCCAACCCCCCCATAGAAGACATCTTTCCCAAAATTTAGGACTTAACTAAAGGCCCACCTACTCTAATGAACTAAATTAACATGACCGACACCACTCTTTTTCTCTTACTACTAACACTCTTATTGTCCCTCATGGCAGGTTTTACTATACCAGTCTTCACTTTTCATTCACATAATCTTTTGCTGAAAATAACTTTTCCTTCCAACTAAAGGCCCACCTCCTCTCATCAGCCAAATATCATTGCCTCTCATCCAGCGATATTAGGTAACCTATCCTCTACACTCTCTTTCTTTTACTAGTCACTCTCTTATTGTTCCTGTTGTACCACTCTTCACCTTTCATTCACATAATCATTTGTTTAAAACAACTTTTCCTTCCAGCTACTCACAATCACTGTCTAACATCCTTAATTCCGCTCAACTATCCTATCATTCCCATTTAGACAACAGACACATCACTTGTTATATGAAATTTGTCTTGATTTTATAAATAATATATATTCCATTACAGATATATTTTATTAGCTGATACTGGTATTTTTCAGATCTGCATTTTCATTATACTCGTTATGTTTTTCTCTAAATGTAATTCTGTTTTTCTTTGTATACCTGGGTTGAGACTGAAATTGGTCACTTGTGATCAGTGCTCTAACTTGGTAAACAAATTTGAAATAAATGAAAAATACATCTGTAATCTCTTCTCTTTTTCCAATAAGTTTGTCCTTATTGAGGGAGCTGTTATACTCTTAATCTTCTTTCTTGCCAGTTATGCTACACTTGTAACTTTACTCGACAAGGCATATACGTTTACTTATCTCCTCCTGCTTTTCATGAACATAATGGTGTTACATGTTATTTAGTTGGTTACTATGTTTTATGACCAAGAGACACAGGATTGCCATGCAGAGTGAGGCAGCTAGCTTCCTACTTGTGCAGGAATGTCTTTGGTCCTTCTACTACTCTCTACTGAGTCTTTCAGAGAAGCAAGTGGAATTGAGCAGACTGCTTCAGTCGTGAAAATAGTGGGCAGAATAGTGCCTCAAGATAAAAGATTTATAATTGTATAAAAAAAAAAGCCTTGTCCTAGCCTGGATGATAGGGGTCGCATGTCTGGGCTAAAACAATTTCCTCCTGTGTCCTAAATTTCTTCCATATGGTTTCATCCACTTTCCATTCTGAATTTCCTACCTTTACACTGTAGATATCAGAGGCTGAAATGCCAGGTGGTAGTTAAGTTGTTCATTCAAATACCAGCTTACTTGTATGAAAGGTAGATATTCAATACCTGAACTTCTGAGTTTTGGCCATCCAGGAATGGTCAGATACAGATCTCACAGACATCATTGGTAGTTTTTGCACAAATGCTTCAAGCTGTTACAACAAGCTCAGTGATTCCTTCAGCCCCCAAACCTTCAGGTATTTCAAAGACAGAAGATTAAAAAAAGTGCTTGCCCCTCTTCTTCCTTCATTCAGTTTAGATGAAGGTGAGATAAGGCCTTCGCTTATTCATGTAAGACTGATTCCTTAATGATCTTGATATCAAATCAGGACATACTGAAACATTTTTCTTTGGTTCCCTTAGTAAACACTTATTTTTGTGATGCCTTAAACCTTGTGGAAAAACATTGTAAATGGCCTGCCTTTCACCTTTCCCAAAGATTTAATATGCTAAACTGATGAAGCTACTGGATTCCTAAAGTGTAGATATCACTCCTAGTATTCATTCTTTTCAGAATATTTTTCCCAGCTTTCTTTGGAACCTGTTCCTCAGTCACCTTCTCTAAAGAAACCCAATTAATTTCAGTGGTTTCAGGAATAAGGTACATTTCTGTTCAAAGACCTAGTGGATAAACAAAATGTTACAGAATTATTTACTCCACTTGCTCTGAATAAAGTCTGACATGGCAGTGAATAAATCCATGGGCAGGTCTGAGAATACAATGTACAGTATAACATATCCATATTATTCCTCAGAGCTGTTAACTTCCAGATCCATGCAATGATATACCAGGGTAACATCATTTTGAAAATGCAGGATCTAGCCTAAAGTATTCAGGAAGCTTTTCTTTAGGAAAAAATGCTAATATTGCTTTTGTTTGTAACACAGTCACATAGTATTCAGTATTGTTGCTGCTCTGTGAATGCTAGCTTTAGAACAGCTGACTTAACCAGAGTGTTACACAGACTTTTCCGGTAAAAAAAACAGCCTTTCCCAGAAAGTAGCCTTTCAAACTTGTACATGTACAATACTGTCCCCCATTGCTTAACAAAACTGACCATCAAAAACACTTCCTGCTCCCTATGAAATGCAGACTCCTTACAATTGCAAAGCCCACCCCATACTCTTGCTACCTGTGAGAGATCTTTCTCCAAAATTTCTCCTGCAAGTTGGAATTCCATTCCTCAGACTATTAGACAGATTGCCAGTCTTAAAGTGTTCAAGAAGTCTCTTCGGTCCCAACTGGCTAAAGAAAACAAATACAACAGCGATACAGGTTGAATTCCTATACTCTCATTACCTGCCATCATTAAGTTGGTACTGAATTTGTAATTTCAAACCTTTTCTTGATTTATAGCACTGTTTTTTTTTTTTGTTTTTTTTTTTACCAAGACCTTGTTAGACCTGTATAGTGGTTTGACTGATTTCTTATTTTGACATATGTCTCTGCACATTTTTGTACATAAACTATTTTACACATCAGGTACAAACATATATCTCTGCTCACATTTTTACATTTCTGCATTCTGTACTTGTGTATAAACCAGTGCAAAACTTTGTTTGATATAATTATTTTATAATGTGCTTTTTTATTATATGTACATGCTGCTGTTTATTGAGCTGAACCTTGTTTGTATACTGTATTTGCCTATTTGTCTTGGGTCATGGCTGAAAAGGGTCCTTGTACCAGTCTATATACCCAGTTAACAAATGTTAAATAAATAAAATAAATGTAGTACAGCTTATTTGTTAGGTACTCTCTGGACAACCTCCTTTTGTTTAATCTTCCCATAGGAAAAAGTATTAAAACAAATGAAGAAAAGGCAAAGACAATGGACAATGTAAATCAAATGTTTTATTCTCCAGTTTCCAAATGTACCGGAAATTATACTTCTAAGTCTTGGCTTTCTAAAGAATGAAAGCAAGACGGTAGCAATGCAAGAAAAGAAGCAATTATGGCATAAACAGTAACAACAGCAGCTGACAGGAAGAGAGCAACAGCAGATGTGGTCTGCCATCATCCTCTGACCCCTGTCATAGCTTCCTCTGTCTACAACAGGATGATTCTTTGTATATACAAAAAACTGGTGTTTTATAAATGCCTACATAGGAGTAAAAGCAGCAGTCTTAACAGGTTACACCATAGAACTTTGTGCCCCCACTTCCAATATAAGTTTCAGCCACTTCAGAAAACCAGATTCAGTCAGCTGTTCTGATTATTCAGTATCTGTTGTCTAGAACTATTAGGTTCATAGGTTCATAGGTAGGTACTAGGCTATCTGCCCTAGGGCATTTATAAGCCTAGCCAGAATGTGTTGGCTTTCGCCTCCCTTTTATACTAGATTCCTGAGCCTCTGTCCAGCAGGGCCATAGAAGTGATCCCAGGAGCAAATTTACGATTCCCCATCCACTCATCAAGATTTCTCTTGAAGAGGGTCAGCGAGGGCCTCTGCCTAACATGGACTGGGATTCTATTCCAGAACGCGGGAAGCCTTTGGGATATGAATCTATCCCTCCTACATGTCCTATTTATTGTTTTGCTAAGGTTTAAATCCCTGGAGCGTGTAGCTCTAATGGATCTGGTTTTCTTGAGGTGGAGCATGTCCAACAATTCCAGGTTAGACATGGCCTTGTATGTCAGGCAGAGATCACCTCTGAGTAGGCGGTAAGCAACTGAGTAGAGCTGGAGTTTCTTTAGTCGAGCTGCATAGGGCATCTGTTTGAGGCCCACGATCCTCTTGGTGAGGTATTTTTGAGGTCTCTCCAGCTGTTGCAGGTGTCGGGTAAGGTACATCCCAAATGGGGCATTGTACTCAATTATGGGCCTGATGAGCGATGAGTAGAGGGACACAATGACCTCTCTTTATCTAGATGCGAACTCTTTTGTGATTAGGTGGGCTATATAGAAGGTTTTTCTAACCACTTTGGCAATGTGATTGTCAAAGGAGAGGTTACTATTTACTTGGGTCCCTAGATCCCTGATTACTTCTTCCGTAATCAGTGGATTACCTCCTACATGGTAGTTTGTGGGCACTTTGTTTTTCCCAAAGGGGATGACTATGCATTTTTTTGCATTTAGCTTGAGGCCATGGTTCTGACACCAGGTATCAGTCTTCGTAAGGCCCTTGTGGAGGATGCTTGTGTCAGTCTGGAGAGTCAGTTATGGCTCTCAGTTTGCAATCATCTGCAAACTTGGTCAGCCGCAGTCCTCCTGTGTTTGCCTGTACCTCAGAGAAGTATATACTGAACAAGAGGGGTCACAGGACTGATCCCTGTGGGACACCACTTGTAACTGGTTTAGAGTCGGACATGGCACCCGTGACTCTGACCATGTGAGTTCTATCCCTGAGCCAGTTTGCAACCCATCTTGTGACATATGGGTTGATGTTTAAGCTGGTAAGCTTATTTATGATGCCAGATTTGGGTATTGTGTCGAAGGCCTTTGCGAGGTCTAGGTAGGCTGTGTGGACTACCTTTCCCTCATCTAAGGCTTTGGTAACTGTTTCGAAGAAGTCAACTAGGTTTAAGAGGCAAGATCTGCCCTTAACAAAGCCAAAATGGGTGGGGTCCAGTGTTTGGAGGTTCCCAATGTCTTTGTTTATGAGGTCCATGATGATGCATTCCATAGCCTTGCAGACCAGGCTAGTCAGGCTTATAGGGCGATAGTTCCTGGGATCTGTTGTGGTGCCACCTTTGTGGAGCGGGATCACTGTTGCTGTACGCCATTCTTTGGGTACGTAACCTGTAGTAAGGCTGAGTTGGAACAGTGAATTCATGTGAGGGTTTAGTTCGTTTTGGAGCTCGTGTAAGATGCAGCCCGGGATACCATCTAGTCCCATTGATGCTGTGTTTTTTTACTTAGGAGATGGCTGCTTTCACCTGTGTGTCTGTGATGTCTGGGGGACTGCTTTCTTCTGGGATAGACACAGGCCCTTTTGGGGGGGAAGGGGGGGTGAAGTTTGCACTGAACATGTCCGCCAGGATGTTGGCAATGTCTGTGGGTTCAGTGTATTTTGTGCCATTTTGCACCAGCTCAGAGCAGATCTGAGAGCTGCCACCTAGATTTTTGACGTAGCTAAAGAACGCATTGTGATTATCTTTAGAGTCTTTGGCAATTTTATTTTATTTATTTATTTTATTTTACATTTGTTAACCGGGCTAGTCCAACTGGATACATGTCCATTTTCAGTGGAGGCCCGAGGAGAAAAGCTCCGCTAACTACTACATAACAGGTTAAGAATATACAAAATTATACAATTATACAATAAAAAAAAAAACATTTGCTTTAAACCTTTTACAGGCTGTCTAGGTATTAGGGTACAATTAGAGGCATAGCAGGTGAATAGGTTTAGATGCTTTACTAAGTTATGGTGATTCTACCTTCTGTATAAGTAGTAACATTTAGAATTTTCTGTCTCTTTAAAAGGGGGAGTAACAGAAACATTTAAGAGGTGGAAAGTGGAATATGCTAGGGTAGGAAGAAAAGGGGAGGGAGGTCAGATGAAAAGGAATGAGGGAAAAATAAGAGACAGAAAAGTGGTTACCCTGGGTTATAGCAAGAGCAGAGCCAGTGGTTGGTTAGGAAGAGTTTAAGTTTGGTTTTAAATTGTGGAATTGTAGTCAAGGATGTGAGGTCTGGTGGAAGTTAATTCCAAATTTTGCCAACTGAGTTGGAAAATGTGGAGTCACCAGCTAGATTATTTGATCGGGAAGTTTGAATCTGTATTTTGTTAAAGGAGCGGAGGTTCTTCATGTTGTTATAGGGTTTTATGAGGGTGGAGAGCATTGGTGTGTTCTCAGGGTGATGCAGGGCTTTATGGGCGATGGTAAGTTGATAGAATTGTATAAGGTGGGGTAGTTCCAACCACCCTAGTTTTGTTAGATTCAAACAATGGTGAGTTCTATATGGAGAGGCAGTTGCAAATCTGGCAATGTTGTAGTATGATGTGGCTAGTTTATTGAGGTTATGCTTAGAAAGATTAGTGTATATGGAGGAAGCATATAATAGGGTGGAGATCAAGTGTGTTCTCGCTATAGTGGTTCTGGCTTCAGGTGTTAAGAAAGATTTGATTCTGTAGAGAGAACCTAGTTTTCTGTTAGTTGTTTTATTGTGGAGTTGATATGAAAGTCAAATTTTAGTTGGTTATCAATAGTAATTCCCAAGAGTTTTGTTGTTTGGTCTGGAGCTATGAGGGTACCATTGTTAGATGTGAGTGTAAAATCAATAGGGGGAGATAGGTGAGTAGGTGGAAAGAGGAGAAGTTTGGTTTTCTTGGGGTTGAGGAGGAGACAGTGGTTAGAGAACCATTGCTCTATGGTGGAGAAGGTTTTTTGTGTAAGGGAGTGAAGTTCAGTCTGGGTAGAGGCAGAGCAAATGATGGTGGTGTCATCAGCATATTGAATACAAGTAGATGAAGGAGTGGCTAGGTGAAGATCATTTATAAAAATGGAAAACAGAAGAGGACCTAAGATGGAGCCTTGAGGGACTCCGATAGCGGTTGGGAGAAGATCAGAGAGATGGTTGTCCCATAGTACTGCTTGTTTGCGATTAGCAAGATAGGATGTGAACCAGCTTAGGGCGAGGTTGTCCAGAGAGAGGGAATTGAGGCGATGTAAGAGGAGTTGGTGATTAACCATGTCAAAGGCTTTTGACAGGTCTACGAAGAATGCTGAGGAGGGAGTATTGTTGTTGCGATTTATGTTAATTGAGTCGGTGAACGATAATAATGCTGTGGTAGTACTATGGAATGATCGAAACCCATGTTGGCAGTTAGCTAAGAGATTGTTGCTTAACAGGTGATTAAGTAACTGTTTGTGGATGCATTTTTCCATTATTTTTGCAAGAGGAGACAGTAATGCTATGGGGTGGAAATTAGAGTATTCCAAAGAGTCACCTCCTTTGAAGAGAGGGATAATGTGCGAGATTTTCCAGACTGAAGGGATAGTACTTTCTTTTATAGTCCTATTAATCAATAGAGAGATGGGGTAGGCTATTGCTTTGGAACCTAGTTGGAGATATTCTGCTGGTAATTTGTCAGCTGAAGGGGTTGTTGGCTTAAGTTTTTGAAGTAATGACAGAATATAGGAGGTGGGTATGGGTTGGAGGTGAAAGGGGGGGGGGAGTAGAGCTAGGGGTAGATAGTTTGGTGGTATCAGGTGTTTGTTGGTCAGCTAGCTTTAGAATGGCTGAAGTAAAGAAAGTATTAAAGGCGTTTGCTATTTGTAAAGGGGAGTTAGAGTTTGAGCCTAGTGGATTAGGTGTGGCAGCTTTGCCAGGGGATAGCAGTGTGTTAATAGCGGTCCAAAATCTATGTGGTTGGTGAAGGGAAGATTGTTGTAATTGAGTATAGTAGTTTTTTTTATCTTGTAGGATGGCCTGTTTTGTCATATTTCTTTTTTGTTTATAGTAGAGATGATCAGCTATGTTTTTAGTGGTTCGCCATTTGGTCCAGGCTTTATTTCTACTAAGGATTTGTTGTCTAGTTTTGGTAGAGAGCCATTTTGCTGTCTTGGCTTTCATACGTATGGAACGCAAGGGGGCATGATGTTCAAGGATGGTGAGAAAGGTATTATTGAAGTGGTTAACAGCTTCATCTATAGGGAGAGTTTTAAGAGGTGACCAGTTAACTTGCATAAGTTCGTCATGAAACAGATTGGGGTCAAAATGTTTTTGCTACGGGATAATCGAACATGGGATGGGATAGAAAAATTAGTTTTATGCCTGATGATATAAGTTAGGGAGTGGTCACTGAGGTCATCTGGGAGAGTTCCTGTTGTATATTTTTGCTGGGGACTATTTGTTAAGATCCAGTCAAGTATAGTTTCTTTATTATTGTGTTTGATTATTCTTGTTGGGGAGTTTATGTGTTGAGTAAAGCCATGCAGGTTGATAAGGGTAGATGGATTAGTCTGCTGGCCTTTGATGATTTTATGAGGGATCGAAGTTTCTTGCTAGTACTGATCAAGGATGCCTTCCCTTTTTGGGATTTTGCCTTGTCATGTAATAGTTTCCACCTTCTGTTGTATAGCTTATTTATGGCCGGGGTCCCCCAGACTGGAGGAGTGAGTCTTGGTTTTACTTGGGATGGCTCGATCCATGCATTCCTGTAGGTGCTCATAGAGTGCATTTGTAAAGGATTCTGCTGTTTGGGTCGCATTTTCCATTAGCCCTGGGGCTTTGAAACTTCCCACCTCGGTCTTGAGAAGTGTGACGTTTGCTTTTGAGAAAATTTTCACTGTGGTTTCCTTGGCTGGGGGTGGGGTCGGGATGTGGATGTCCATTGTAATAAGTTTATGGTCTGATCTTACCAACGAGGGATTTACCTCTGGTGTGGAACATTGAGCCCCCATGTTGATGATGACCAAGTCCAATATGTTGTCCCCTCTTGTGGGAGTGGTGACCAGTTGTTCCATGGCATTTGAGTTTATAAATTCCAGGAACCGTTGGGCAAAAGAGTTGGGACTTGAGTCGTTTTCACAGTCAATGTTTGGGTAGTTGAAATCCCCCAATATCATGGTGTTTGGTGAGACCTTCATATTCTCCAATGTTCTCAGGAATGTCGAGTGGGGATCCTGAGACAAGGTGGGTGATCTGTAGCAGGCTATGAACTGAAAAGCAGTTTTACCTACTGTTAGTTGTACATGGATGGTCTCCACTGCCTCGTGCAGTGCCACTAACCTGGAGGTGTGGGTATCCTTGATGAAAATGGATACTCCCCCGCCTTTAGTATTCTAGTCCGAGTTCTGGGGCTGAAAGGAATGGTATGAGTTGAATACTGGTAGTGCTGGGGTGCTCTCTGGAGTCTTGAACCAGGTTTCTGTTACTGCATAGATATCGATTTTCTCCATACTGAGGAGTGCCTTGAATGCGTGCATCTTGAGGTTTAGACTTCTGGCGTTGAGTAGCATTACCCTTAGTTTTTTGTTTCTGGTATTGTCTATGGAGGTAGGTTTGTCTTTTGAGCCTTGCCTAAAAAAGGCGCTATGGGGGTGGCAAGAGCCTTAGCCAGTATTCGAAAGCCTAAGGGTAACAGGTGCAAGCCGTCCCTGGCGAAGCAATGTGGCTTGTCTAGCATGTCATCCTGGGCTTATAGACACTGGATCCCCTTTGAATGACACCAATAGCTTAGCCAATTGTTAAAGTTGATCAATTTGTCTTTATACTGCGGCATCATTCTTGGTGAGGGCAATATGCTACTCAAGGTCAGGGTCATACCGGCCTGGGCTACATGATCAGAGAGCTCCTCTATGTCTCTTTTCATGTAGTCCAGGGAGGTACGTCTCAGGTCATTCTCACCAACACGGACAATGACAGAGTCATATTTGTACCTGCTGTGGAGTGACCTGAGTGCCTGTGTTATGTGGCGGATCCTGGCTCCCAACAGGCAGCTTACAGTGACCCTCTCCTTGTTCAGTCTGGTGAGTGGGATGTCAGTGTGCCTGACAATAGAGTCTCCAATTACTAGTGTATTAGGTGTGTTATTTAGCCTTAGGGGCTGCGACTGTGTGGCACACTGACTTCATGAAGTATGTGATACGTGTAAGTTGTTGTGGAGTAGTGGTTGCTTGGATGTCTGCTTTGGAGGTCTCTGCTGCTTTGGCAGATTTTTATTTAGAGCCTCCGAGTATGTTTTTGTGAGTTTATGTGTCTTGTTTGCTGGGGTTTGGTCTATGTGAGACTGGTTGTGTGGTGCGAGTGGTTTCTATCTCCTCCTAACTGACTGTGCCAGTCTTGGGTTGAGAGAGCTCGGCCTCCAGTTTGGCTGTATAGTTGCATCTCTCACAAATATTTGAGTTTGTTGGAAGAAGGAGAGGGTTGTCTGTGTACATAAGGCAATTATAACATTGCTTCAAAATTTCCAGATTCACGAGCTGGACTGGAGAGTATACCTGAAACTGCGCTTTGGACATGCCTGGATAGTTTAAAGAACTGGTTTATTGACTGACCGGAATGGACGAATAGAGAACCTTGTACTTCTGGATAGTATAAGGGGGTGTAGTGCTAAATTTTGTTAGTGCTTACTGAGAAATTTGAGCAAGTGTTGGGCTGTAGAATGAAGGTTGAGTGTTTACTTTGAGAGTTTGACTAGTTCCAAGGGAAAAATTGAAGAGCAGACTTTGTGGAGCCGGGTTAAAAACTGCTTAAACGACGCTGCGCGACATTGCGTTCATAGGTTCATAGGTTGGTACTAGGCTATCAGCCCTAGGGCCTATATAAGCCTAGCCTAGCGTGACATTGCACGATGCGCAAAATTGCGCAAAACCGTGCTAAAGCGGGTTTTAAGGCAGGGAGTTTGAAAGAGATAGGAAATGGCCCAAAACAGACAATAAGCTACTAGTTACTGGGCTGAGACCACTCCTCCAGGGACAGATAGGCTGCTCAGAGCTCCCCACTCTCACTGGTGAACAAAGAAGCTTCCTCCTATCCAAGTAAGGATATGGGCAACACAGGAACTATGACATAGCCTAGAATCCAGCAATACCTGAAAACTGGACTATTCTAGTTCAGAAAGGTGGTAAACAAGGATATATTTTTTTCTTTTTTTCACTTAAACAACAGAAACTAGGCACAGGAATACAGTAAATGCTTTAGATCGGCTAGCGCACTTGAGTGTGTATTCAACCAGTGCCAACTCATTTGGCCTTTGTAATAACCCAAAATATTTCCTAAATGCCTGCTGTAGCCTCTGCTCACTCAAGGCTTCAGTGGACACATAGTTATTCTTACCTGAATGACTGCCAGATTTAGACTTATTATTTGGAGACTTTACAAAGGCTAGGGCATAAGCTCTCTGCTGCTTTCACAACTTAAGGATTTCTCTGAATTGCTAGACGCTAGATTTAATTCCGTCTTAGGCAAAGATTTCTGAAAGCTAGTCTGAACATAGCTGTTTATTTCCTTTCCAAAGAACAGGATATTGCAGTTGAAGACATAAGTCTTTTTTCATATTTCTCAGAAAAAGTAACTGACAGGAATGGGCTTCCTAAAAGTCCTGGAGAACATGTCTTCCTCTAGCCTTATATCATCCAGTATCAGACGTCATATGAGGAAAATGCATTGTTATCCATAAAGACTTTGAACTCAGAGTGCTCAGAACTGGTGTTAATGTTTCTATTTTATTGATTCCAGCTTTGGTGAAGAAATTACAATGGTGGCACAATCAGATTGCCAGCCAGCATTCAAGGATTATTGTTTGCAGGTCAAATGCAAAAAAAAAGATCTCAGCACCTGATACTTTAGATTATGACCGGGAAGCTCATGCAGAACACCTAAAAGTTTTAGGATAGTGGTTCCAGTCTCACCACCTCACAGGAAGCCCAACATCAGCATCAAAGAGATGATAGCCATCCATTTAGCTGTACTAGATGATAGCTTTTCAGTCAACTGTCAGAGCAGAGGCTTTGCAGACTGTGATTGGGAGTTCAGTAGTAATGTAGTGCATCTACATCTTTTCTCTGCAGAGCTTTTGTCTATCTTGAAGGTGATTAAGAGACCAAATGTTGACCTTCAGTGAAGCTAAGAGACCAACTACTGGAAAATCATACATCTCTAAATGGACCAGATTTCTACTGGCTTGAAAACAGTCTTAAAACCTACTGTTTGCCCATTTCCTCAGGTCATAGGATACCTACTCTCTTCTTTCAGTGCAGGTCTGTTTTTCACTTATCATAGTGCACTAATTTGTTTCAGCCCGGATGTCTTTTTCTCCATATATAATTTTTTTCAGTATGTTGTAAAACAGTACTTGAAGGTGATCCTTCACCTCATATCTCCGAGGGATTCAGTACCACCTGCTTGAGACTTATCTCTTATGAGTGCAGAACTAATGTTTCCTCCTTTTGAGCCTGTCAACATAGCAGATGCCAAATACCTCTGGAAAACTCCTGTTATCTTAGTAATAGTCATGACAATCAGGAATCGATTTGAACTTCAAGCACTGATGTATAAAGAGCCATGTACAGTTGTCCATCTGTCCGATGTGTCATTAAGGACAGATCCCTGCTTCATACCTAAGGTGGTTTCTGAGGTCTCTGAACTCATTTCTTCTACTACCCATTTCCTAGGCAACAAAACAAAGAGAGAAATGAATTTTGCATCTCATGAAAGTGCTTAGGAAACTGAGACATTACACTTAAGAGAACTAAACCTTTTGGGTAAGCTAATCATTTATTTTTTTTATTATGAAGGGAAAACAAGGTCAGCCATTAATCAGCCACCTTCAAAGTGGTTAGCTAATTACACTGCCTTTTTTTACAAACGACTGAACAAAATTTTGACTAGAGATATCATGGGTCCCTTGCTCATTCTACGAGGTCAACAACTACCAGTATAGACTTTTTCAAAAAAATGCAGCTGTACACCAATTTATTTGTAATGCTACAATTTTGACATCCATGTCCATTTTCCTGAACCATTGCACATTTAATGTTCAGTCTAGAAATAGTTATTTTCAAATAACCAATGTTTCTCTCCAGAGGTTTTTCCATGGAGGGCATGTTTTAGATTATTTGCCCATAAGTAGAAGCTGAAGAAACGCTACTTGTTATTCTCCAAGTCATATTATGATCTCTACAGGAATGATCCTTAAGAAGAACAGTATGGTTGTGTGTGAAGGTAATCAGCATAACCATGGATGTTCTAGTAAAAGGATCATTGCTGAAGGGCAGACTGCATCCCTCCATCCCCTTGTTCTGCATGTGTTATGAGCCCAGTAGCTCTTTACATGTAGTAATTCTATATCAGTGTTGAAGATTTTTATGGATTTGTTTGGTTTTATTATGTTATTGTTTAGCCATTGTTTGTCACTAGCTATATCTCCAAAATTGTTAAGAGTCATTTACTGTTACAGCCTATGCTTTGATAGATATAGACTTACTGTGTAGTTTTTTCTCTTCTTTCAGATTTTCAAAGCTTCTTTAGCATACTACAAAACATTTGCTGGTAGTTTCTGAATATCAGAACAGATGATGTTAGGTATGCTGCTGCTGCTTTTTATAGATGGGCTATCTCTAACAGCCACAGTATGAGACTGCAATCCAATAAACATAGTGACACCATTGTGCTATAAAGATCTGTTTGGGGGACTGATGTCGTCCTTGACTTTATCTCAACCACATAATGATTTCTCTATAATGGTCCTATTACCTGAACATCTACTGTTGAGTGTTCAAAGGTTCTTTGGCCTCAAGCTTGTTCACTAAACCTATGAGTCATCAAGGAGCCTGATACTTTGGATTTTATGATTGAAGCTACAGATGCCCTTATAGACATCTAGTTCCTTTTTGAATAATTGGACTGATGGGTTAAGTTTAGTTGGGGGGCATTTATTCCTTAGGTGTGAGAGTGATTGAGATATGAAGTTGTTAGTTTCACACCATGGTCAGTATATTTTTATTGATGTCAATTGTCCTCTTGTGTTCAGATCATCAGGGAGATGTTTTTAGAAAAGTGTTTTGGATCGTAAGAGATATTTTAATGTTTTTATGCCGGGTACAGGACTCAACTAAGAAGACAGTAAGAAACAGAGAAGAGGGAGTATTGTTGTAGTCCCTATCTATAAGACAAGACTTGAAGCCCTTCAGTTCTCTTTGTTAAGAATCCTTGTGCCTTCTCCATCTGAAGTGTGTGTGTGTGTGTGTGTGTGTGTGTGTGTGTGTGTGTGTGTGTGTGTGTGTGTGTGTGTGTGTAGGTTACAAACAGGGTACAATATTTTATATACAGAGGAACAATTACATCACTGGCACAGCTCTCAACCTGAAAGAGAATTAGGTGGGTGAGTCCAGTCCAACATATATGTGAACTACTACCTCACTTCTTTTCAAATGATTTAAATAAGAATCCTTTCCATTCCTAGCTGGTCTAGTAGCAATGAACAAATTCATTACCAAAAGCAAGAAAAAATAAAATGTAAAAAGTAGGTGACCACCAGGTTAGCACTTTTGTTTAATTTAATATAGACTTTCTCAGACATAAAACAATTAACAAAGATATCACTTATATACAAATGTATTGAATCATATGACCAGCCAGTGCGAATAAACATAATACTCTTACTATGAACCACTTTCTTTGACTAGTAAATAATATCTAACACACCTTCTAAAACTTAATATAATCTTACAGATATGTTCTTGTTATAAACTCTATTAAGATTTTTCTTCTAAATATTCAGCAAAAGGTGAAGCAAACTCACGGCAGAGGTCTAAGATTTAAAACACTATTTATACTAAAATGTTCATTGATTCCAGGAAGTTTATCCGCTTGCATTCTTAACTGATATTGCATTTCTTTTTTCTCCAGCAAACCATTAAATTCACCACTTTTTTGTTCATAACCACTTGATCCAAGACATCAACTACACAGTTTTTAAAGTTCTTACACATCACACTGTGCTTAAACAAAGCATTATTTTTATTTCTACTCCATATGGCCAAATCATGCTCATAAATTATCGCCAAAAGTTTCCATATGTTTTTTCCATATAGAAAAACTTGCAGGAGAAGCATAAAGTTACATATACTATACCACAAGAGTTGCAGTTAAAATGTCTTGCTTTTGCCAATGCCTTATTAATCAAACTAACAAAAACATTCAGATTGTTACTAATAAAATGGCATGAAGAGCAACCATTACAGGCATGAATTCCTTTAGGTTTGCTGGTATGAAAGCCTTTAAATTCAGACTTTTTGGTCCCAAGGACTGCTTTTAAATTTAAACAAATCTTAGTAGTAAAAAGAGGTCATCCACCTATAACATTATTCAGTTCGACATTACCCTGAATAATTTTCCAATTATCAAAAAAAATATTTTGATGTTATTACTGTCAGTAGATGGAACAACAACTGTATTCTTTAAACTGATTATTAGTAAACTCATCTTTTTTATAATTTGAGATCAAAATAGGTCTAAAAATATCGTTCCTATCATTTTTAATTCATTACAATATTAAAATTACAATCGTATGAATAACCACATTCAAGAAACATATTAAAAAGTATTTCATATTCTTTATAAAAATATATTTCTTCAGATGTTAAACGTGAAGCTCTAATAAATTGACTCTTTATAACATTTTTCTTCATAAATGTAAGATGGCAGCTTAATGCGTGCCCTAGCTTATTGACATAAGTAGATTTTCTAAAACTTTTTGACTTTTAACTTTTTTATCAGATGTTAATTCTAATTCAACATCTAAATATTGTACTTTTGTTTTGGAAATATTAGCTGTAAGAAAATCAGTTGTGTTATTCATTTCCTGTAAAAACTGTTGAAATGTTTGTTCGTCCTTCGACCAAGTAATAAACAAATCATCAATAAAATGCTTATAAAAACTCACTTATTTAGACAAGTGCATTTTATAAAATTATTTTTCCACCAGACCATAACAAAATTGGCAAATGAGGGATCCATACAGGCTCACATAGCAACTCCTGAACATTTTTTATAATATTTATCTTCAAATACAAAAACATCATTATCCAAAATCATTTCTAATAATGATAAAATAACATAAATCTCTAAATTTGATATTTCTGAATACTTGGAGATATACCACCTAAAAAATTCCATCCCCACATCTTGTGGTATTCATGTATACAAAGACGTGACATCAGTTGCAACTACCATAACTTCATTATCATCTGATTTAAAATTAAATAATAAATTAAAAAAAAATCCTTCTTTTTATGTCTAAAATGGTATCTAAATTTACTTTAAGCCAAACTATCCATCTCCCCATATTCTTTCCTGAACCTAAAAATGAGGGGAAAGGATACTCCATACCTTGGATTTTCGCAGACAACTCATGTACTGTCTTGACAGAACTAAATCTTTCAGTTCTTTGGATCAGTTATTCATTTCTTGTGATGGTGAAAAGAAGGGACAACCCTGCGTCAGAGTGGGCTATTCCCAAATGGTGGTCTCAGGCTATCATCTTTTGTTATACTTACCACAACAAAACTATTCCAGATAGGGTCAAGGCCCACTTTACCAGGGCCTTGGCTTCACCTATGGCTGTTTGGAAAAGGTTGAGATCTAGAAGTATTCTAGAAGCAGCAACTTGGTCCTCTGTACATATATTTACAAGGCATTACAAGATTGATTCCTTCTCTAGGTCTAGATTGGGCTTTGCTGGGACCATTCTCCAGGGGCTGATGGACCCTTCCCCTTCCACCTTCCGAATGTAGTGTGCTAGGGTACTCTACTATATAGCTAAGGTTACTGCATCAATGATCAATACAATGAACACAGTATAGCTGTGTGAGTAAATTTACAGTAATTGTAGATGTACGAATAATCACTGCTGCATTAGCTGCTCCCTCCCTTGCCCTGTCCCCCTTGTTTTGTGGTGTGCTGTTTATGCTAGAGTATTGTCCTTTCAGGCTCAGCCTCCCTGTCTCATTTGTCATGAAAGTTCTGAAGGGCTTAGCACCCAAACTTGTTTTTTTAGTGAGCTGAGCTCCAGCTGACTGATAGTTTTGGTGCATGGAAGGTGCCTTAAAGATTTGGAAGCTGGATGGCTGTTATATCCTTGGCAGGATATAACCCATATAGCTAAGGTTACTGTAGCAGTGATCATTCAAACATCTAGTGTTATGGTAAGTTGACTTACACAACTGTACTTTGCATGCTGCTCTGTGCCCCCAGTAAATTTACCGCAGACATATGTCTCTGCTGATAAATTGCAGTTCAACCATGTGACCCTCATCAATTGTTTCTGCAGGGAAAGTCCTGCAACCTACAAGCCTGGAGCTGGATTTTTTTTTTCATTTTTGCTCCTAATCTCCAGGCTGCTCCTGCATGTCGAATGTGTGCTTTATGTCATCTACACTGATGCCTCTGTTTCCTTATTGCCAGGAGATTCAACCCAAAGTTTTGTATCTGAGGGATAGCCTTCTCATCTCCCCCAGAAGATACTTCTGCATTGGAGAAATGTACTCCTTCAACCAAGATAAGCAGAACAACTATCTACTATTCAGTTCTGCACTTCTCTAGTCAGAGCCGCCAGAACAGCCAGCAAGCAGTCCATATCTACTGTTAAACGTTATGTGTATAGAATTACTTCTCAGTCTCTTTCCACAGGTTTTCTTATTGGGTAATACACTTTCTTTATACAAGGCCATAAATTATGGATCTCTCTGCTTTTTTATATTAATTTTGTGCTTTGTATATCCACTTTTATTTTACCACTACATAAAGTCTTGTAATACAAAAGCCTTGTGTGCTTATCGAATCAGCTCCTCTGTGTTTCACTTTCGTACACCATTCAATTATTATGCCACAGCTATTCTGAAGTTTTGCTTTAAATATTCAGTCTATGCTCTTCTTAATACTATGGTCACTACTGTTACTGTACATCAGTGACCTATGATACCTATTGTCATATACATTACTGGTATACTGTTTTATTCCTTTTAGTCATGTTATGTCATAAATTAATTTTTACTGCTCCAGGTCATGAGTAAATGGTACTTTCTGTCAGTCAACTTACTCTTATTCTGCTGACAGTAATGGGCATTTGAGTGTATGTGTAGTACCTGACAGACTTTAGGCCATTTCTGTTCACCCTGTGCAAATGGTCCTGTGCAAAACGCTCATGACATCACACAAACGGTGCATCTGATGCTCATCTATTGATTGAAACACATTCACAACCTCTACCTTTCCGAAGGCTGCTGACATCATCTACAGTTTGTTTTATCTTAAGAGGCTTAACATCACACTTATAGCCTACAGGGAAAAAAGTAATAATGCAATTCTGAAATCAGTGGGTTGATATTTGCTTCAGAGCTACAAGAGAGATATTTTTGTAACTCAATTATCCTCACTTAAGTTATCACAGCAGTAAAAGAAATCTGTTGACTTGACTCCACTGCAGAAAAAATAGCACAAGTATTCTTCTCGGTGATAAAAATAATTCCTATGAATACTGCTTCTTTCATCAGAATCTGCCTTTTTTAGTTGCTGTGGAAATGGAACTGACAGAGTAGGTCTGTGAACAAAAATGGAGAGATAATGTAAATTCAGCATAACAATGACAAAGGAGGGTTGCCTTGCTTTCTGTCCTTTTAAATTGTTTGCTCTAAATTCTAAGCCACCTACTCTTCGTGCAATGCACTTCCTTTAGCCTCTGTGTATCTCTGCCTTTTGTCAATACAACCTGATATTAATATCAGCTGCATAATACCACATTAGCTATTGTCTGTATTCAACTTTGAGAAATGTTCACTCCACTGCTTTTCATATAATGTGTGGTCTAGATTATTGCCCTTTTACATTTCATTCTGAAGAGTTGTTAACATACACAGAAATATGTAAAACTAGGTAGAATTATGTTCAATACAAATGCAGGAATATTTATGATGTAAAAGTAGATGAATTTACTCTGTCAGAATCTGAGGTTTTAGCAACATAATTTTTTTTTAATTTTCAAGACTGTTTCTTGGATCATAAAACAGCACAGTGATTCTTCCTATGTGCAACTAATAATGTGTGTAAACCAGCTTTAACCTTCATTATGTTCAGCCAATAATGTGTTTAAGCCTCCTTTACAGTAGCTAACAGTGTTGTCTGAAACAAGCATATCTAAGTGCCTCATGTAACCATGCTAAAGGTTCCAGTCATATTATTCTACTTATTCACCAGGAAAAAAAACAAGAGTTTTCATAAGGTTTCTTGCAACTGCTGCCAAGACTGGACTTGTCACTGTTGCTCTGATTTTGAATGTAATTGTAGTTCCAGGTGAGTCACACATGCTGGCAATGTGCTGGCCCATGCTTACTGCTCTTTATGTGAAATAGCGTTCTTTGAAAATGTCCTTAAAATCTTGATTTCTGTGATGATGGATGTTGCCTTTTTCTTTCATGCTCATCCTAAAAAAGCAGTAGTTTATTACTCAGCGCTGGTACCATTTAAATGTTTCAGTGTTTTAACAGAAGCATTTTCTATGAATAAAAGACTTAAAACATATGACCATATGGAAGTGTATAAAAATTGAAGGAAGAGTTTGTTTGGTCAACAAGAAATATAAAGAACTGTTTTTTAACAGATACTGGTGGATTGCCAGATCATTTTTTTAGTGGCAGTGCTGGAATGAAGACATTAGTAAGTTTTAAACAAACAAGAGTTAAACACTACATAAGAATATAGTGGAACCCAAAGGAGGATATAATGTAAGTGGGTCACAGTCTAATTGTTATATAAAATGGCCAAATGGTCCTTTTCCACTAGCTTAAGTATGTATTGTACTCTTTAGGGTGGTTTGTGGGAAACAAGGAAGGCTCTGCAGTCAGCTTTGTGACTTGAAATTCATATTTATTAACAAATAAATACAATTCAGAAAAGAAGCATAGTTCTTACCAGACACGTTAGTCTGCAACCCAGCATCAACAAACATACCTTTCAGGTAGGCTTTTTCACATCACAGCAAACTTTTACACTTAGATGAAATGATCCTTTCTAAACAGGATTCTGGAACAGCAGCTAGCAAAATAAAACAATGTTTACAGGAAACTCTTGTCAGCAGACCATCTCTCTTCTCAATTCCATAGGTAGGTACTAGGCTATCAGCCCAAGGGCCTAAGTAAGCATAGCCAACAAGGTTCCCCGGATTACGCCACTCAAGAAAGTTACTTTCCTGTGCCTCTGTCGAGCAGAGCCACAGAAGCGATCCCCGGGGTGTATTTCCTATTTCCCATCCACTCTTCAAGATTTTTCTTGAAGAGTGCTAATGAGGAGCATTGCTTGACATAGATGGGTAGCTTGTTCCAAACAGTTTGTTAACAGCTTAAATGCTTAATCTCCTGTGCTAACTACCTCATGAGTAACCTCACCAGCAACTAGTAACAACAAAACTGCTTTACCTTCTTTCCAGGCAGTAATATATCCAACTGGCTACTCCTCTTAAGAGTCAGTTCCCTTACCTCATAGGGATACCATCTAGATTGTCTCCCTTCTGGTCTACATAATTCCAACTACAGTCCTCCCTAGACCTTCCTCAGAACCAAAGGTCAGACATCCATTGTGCACTAGTGCACTGTATGTCAAACACTGCTATGTGCAGCCGTTCCTCATTGCCTGTAATATCCTTGCATGTTTTGGTGCTAATCTCCTTAAAGGGACCAACCACCATTATGCTATCTGCCCCTTGTCAGCTTGCATATTTAAATGGGCCCAGCCTCCACTATACCATGATACAAGTAATGTAAGTGGTAGTGTTTACTGTTATATGTATAATGACTCCAGCTTTGCAGGGTGAACTTAACAGTCCATATTGTCAGCCATATCTTTACTTTAGTCCTCTCCATCTCTCTCCATCATGCATATCACTTGTATCAGAGGAAAATAACAATTTAATACCGTTGTTGTTGTTGCCTCGCTCTCTTGCATGCTGAGCTGGGTATGGATGTCCTGTGACCCTGAGCATGTTAAAGGAAGTGTCAAGAGAACGAATTGTGAATGAATAACAGATACAAAATAATAATTTACCTTATTTTTATGAAAGTCTAGAAAAAGGAGACCATTCAAAAACACTTAAAACAATTCTTTCATTTTCTCTTCGGATCCATTAAAAAGCATGCCTAAACTTTTAACTCACTGGCTGAAAATCTGCAGAACAATAGGATTTGAAAATATAGCACATGATTAAAATCTTACTATTATTAATGAAAAAAATGTTCTAGTAAAGTTGTAGTGCTTCATTTGCAGCATTTTTTTCTTCTTACTGCACAATAAAAAGAGAGAGAGAAAGAGAAAGTACAGTTTTGTACCTACCATAAATGCCTGACGGCAGGATGACCCAAGTGTGATGACTGCAGCTGTATGCACGATGAACATCTGGGGGATTGTGTAACTTGCTCACAGACATGTGATGCAGTAAAAAAGAAAAAAAAAGTATTTCAGCTTTGGTTTTCATCACTGACCCTACTTGTATTATTATTTTTTCTCTTACTCTGCCATAGGCCAGGAAGAGTATTTAACACAGATAGTGAATGCATTACATGTGCCTGTTGGGAGGTATTATTACTTTTGTTTTTAGGAGCAGTAGGCTTATTAGTGACATGATTTATTTGCTTCATTTAATGCAGAAAAAGAAGCCTCTAAAGGCTCAGGCACTCCAAGCTTGTCAAGAGGGCAGCATACATAATGACTTACAATTGAAATGGTGAAATACCATGCAGATAAAATACATAGAGCAATTTTATATACAGAACTCTGTCATACAGAAAGAAAATTAACTGTAATTTAACTGAACTATATCTTCCCAGGCTAAAGTTACATCATAAGTAATAAGATTCTGGCTAGACTTGAACCAGTAACCTCTTAATTACAGACATTTTTTTTAATCAGAACATTTCTACATTCAACAATTCCAAGACATTATTACACAGAAAGAAACTTCTTTTATTATTACAGAGCCTGATAAAAATTACTTTTCTTCCGTGTCAGGAATAGGCTTCCTATCTCCCAGACATTCATTTTAAAAGCAACTCACACTGTAATATTGCTCTTCATTTCATTCTGCTGTAGAATAAGTGGGACATACAGAAGGTAATCTGTAAGGACTTTGTATTGTATTTTATTCACTTTTCAGAATCAGGAAATACACACTCAGCCAGCTGTGCAGTCATGTATAGAAATGTAGCACATTACAAATTATGTACCAATTTATTTATTTATTTACATTTGTTAATCGAGAATGTCTAGCTACGAGGCCCCATTTTACAACACTCTGCACATGAAGGAAACATTGGATTATGTTCAGTGAAATCTTTTGGCTTGGACTCTGAATTCAGTGTTTCCTGGAGCTATCTGGAATTATGATTCAGTCTGTCAAAGTTTAGCTATTATTCAGCTTATATGCTATGAGTTTTGGAGCTGTTACATCAAGAAAGATATTTGCTTCCTTGCAGTTTGACACGTATAGTTTTGGGATGCTGCACCATATGTTTATTGTTGGATATTGCTGGTGGTCCTGTGTTTGCATTCTGGAGTGTTGACTTTTGTTGGATTTTAACTTGACGAAGCTATGCCAGTTTTGAGTCATAAACTATTGGATGACTCTCACCATGTCTGTTTGGCTGAGATGTGTGGATTCTGGGTCAGGAGCTTTCATCCTGAATTTTCTAAGCAAGAACTCTGCTAGAATGCCTTTTGAAATTCTGTTTTCCTCCTTGTTTTGGGGTCCATGATTACTGAGGATATTCAGTCTGGTATTCTTAGTGACCATGAATTTTCATAACAACATTGGGCCACTTTTGTTTGGCTACTTTGGGATGCTCTGCAGCCTTGAACTTGTCTTCTGGGAACTGGATGCTGTGATAGCCAAATGCATCTTATTAACAGTGACTTTGTTTTGTTTTATTTCTGTATGCCACTGTTACATTGTTGCATTTTGTATTGTGAGTACTTGCTTTTGCATAGCAATTCATTATTTGAAATATTTATTTTTTCTCATACATTATATTACACATTGCTGACTTTGATTGCATTTAGTACTTAGATAATAAACACTTTACTAAAATTGAAGAAATTAAAGTTTTGTGGACTTCTGTCTAAGAGGAATGATCACTAGACTTCAGCATTACAAAAATACTTAACTGCAAATCAATATTAACAACACAAAAATAATGCAGAGATCAGTAGATTAACAAGCACAAACAACATTGCATAAATGAAGTAGAAACTTACAGATCAGATATTTTAACAGTCAAAAATGAAAAACAGGTACAGGAACAAACAGTAGCAATTGGCAGTTACATCACTAGGTCTTGACTTTGTATAATGCAGAGAACAAGAAAACTATGACATGATAAATGAATTAATGTTGATATTACTATAGCAGCCATTAACTTCCCCGCTGATGTTACTACACATACAGCCTAATTGCTGAGAAAAGTGGGCCCAGCATTTAGACTATAAACTGCAGTATGTGGAAACTACAAATTATTTATTTATTTACATACTGACTTTTATTTTACATTTGTTAACTGGCTAAGTGAATTGGTTCAAAGACCCTTTTCAGCCATGACCTAGGCCAATGAGTCAAAACAAAACAGATCAATCAGACAGATAAGGACAAAAAGTACTCACATATAATGTTGCAGGCAAAAATAATGTAAACATAACCAAAGAAAGTACTTAGGAATTACAAAGATTAAAAAGGTTCATAGCCTTGCTATATATTTATTTATTTGTCTTTTGTTTACCGGGTTAGTCCACTGGGCTGGTGGCCCACTTTCAGTGGAGAAAGGAGGAGTAAAGCTCCACATAAAGAAATAAATTACAGAGTTTATATCTGTTGTACATGCATTTGAGACATAAGAAATATAGTACAAAGTATCATAAAGGCATGCAATACATACAGTATTATAAAGTGATGCAATACATACATAGATGCTGTGATGGTATATAATATTACTATCCCATTAGAATGCACTGAATATGTTGACAAATTTAAGCCCTCATCTCTAAAGCATTTACAGCAATACTGTTTTTATCAAATTAAAATGAAAACACGAGCCTACAGAATGTAGCACTTTCTTGGTTGTTTAAGCTAAACATACTGTTTATCACTTTTGGTGTTTCTAATAGGAATCTTTATAAAATACATTAACTTGCTGTTATTTCCTGAGATATTATTTTAGTAGTATATTTTATAAAATGGTTGTGCATTTTATCCATAAGAAGTAAAATGTTTTACAAGTTAAATATCTTAATCAGCCTGGATGATAGTCATAAATGGCTTACACATAGCTCAAGGGATGTTTGTCACAGGGACATCTATATTCATGGAACAATGATTCAGGCAGGATGGTTAGAGGGACCTAAATGTGTTACGTGATAGAGGTATGCCACATGTACTATGTACTACAAACAGGCAAATGACGTATACATTAAAAGTGTGCACATGTGCAACTCTAAAGCAAGTAAGCATGCATGTATAATTATATAATATAATATTTTATATATATATATATATATATATAAAATATTTTATATTATTATTCTATTATATATAATAAAATAATATATAATATTATATATTATATAATTATAAATATATAATTGGCTGTGAAGTAGTGTAAATGCAAAACCACATTGCTATGGGACATTTACTTGTGCATATGATAATCGGTATCAGAGTGTATCAGAACCATGTGGTAGACAGATAAGCACATTGAATAGTATCCAGACAGATTTCCAGTATGCCCATATGTGTACACTGCAGTGTGTCATATATTAAACATAAAAAAACTACATGTTGTTATGAAGCAGAATGTGTAACTCTGCTAATTCATAGACTCTCCTTCCTCAATTTCTGCCTTCCCTTTTGACATATGTTAATTAAATCCACCATTTCTTACTCATTCCATGACAATAAGTACTATAGAAAGTGCAATTCACAAACTAGCCCCTGCAATATATAACTCTCTCCCATATAAAATTTGTAACAGCCTGCCCTGACCAGCATTTGATGTTCACTAAAAGCACACTATTACAATACCATCCAAAGCAGATGCTCTCACAGTCCACCATAAAACACACAATTTTCCAAATCCTCCTAGCCAGTAATCATAAATAAATAGTACACCTGTGTGTATCCTTTTATAGTGTCATACACCTTGGACAGCGCTGGATCATTTCTGTTTCTGTCAGGATAAAGGATTGTTACTGGCAGGTGTTTAGCTATGGTAGCATAACACACACTGACAGGATCAGAATTACTTGGCTCAAATGCATTCTTGAATGGCAAATGTGGCAGTGTATCAGTAGTGCTGCTTTGGCACTTTTTTTGAGCTGGTAGGCGTACTAAGTTACAATTGTCCTTTTTAACTACAACCCAGTTACTAAAAAAAAAGCAAAATGATGGCAATAAAAAGGCCCCCTTGTATTCAGAGTTATAGGAAAGTACACCTGGGAACACAGCCAAGCTCTTCAGCCGTGTTGCTGTCAGGAATGAAACACCCTATCTTGGGTTAAAAATAGAATCTAAAAGCCGATATTCTCTGATTGATGTGACGTTCCTCCCATACAAATATTTTTCAAATACTTTTACTTCCCAGACCATGCTCGGAAGTTTTCTTTTACTTTAGGCATACTTGATCGGCTGATGTGACTGATCTTGAAACAAATGTAGTGGGTTTGTCTGCACTGTCTAAGAAACTGTGTGATAGAACGGCACCATTTCCAAGAGGTGACTCATCATGCCATTCTAATAGATAAGCAACGCTCAAACATGATGAGCATTTCATCTTGTGTAATCCCCTTCTGGTTTCTCCTGAAGTGTCATTTGCAATTCTCCATCCATTTTTCAGCAGTTCCATTCTGTAAGAGCACATTCAGTGTTTATACAACATTTGAGAGAGAGAGAGAGAGAGAGAGGTTGTGTAGAAACCTGTGCTGGAAGTAAATAATTTCTAGGTGTAAATTCATTTTCAATAAATTGTAAAGCCTAGGTGCCGTTAGCACAGTGTCCATCTTATCTGGTGACTTATACAACCTATATTTGTCAAGCTCATGCCTGCAACAGAAAATGTCTTTAAAAAACGTGCACTTGTCTCTGTCTGCTCAAAGTCTACTTGCTTTCAGCCTATCTGTGACTTTCCAGATTTAAATGGTCTTCATTATCCTTACCCACTATTAGGGTTTTTCAGCGCAGCACTCCATGCCAGCTATTCTCTAGAGTATTTGTCCACTGCCTTCTGCCAAATGGATAATGCAGATGTCATGTTTGAAAAAAGTCAGTTAAACTGGATCAATCCTTTGTACATACTCTTACTCAAAAACTGTTTGGAAAGTTTCTCAGTTTCCTTGTGTAGGTCAGTCTTTGTAAAATGGGTTCTCCCAATAGGATACAAAAAATGACCTCTTTTAATGGCAATAAAAAGCACATGGCAGATGGTGTTCTGTCTCTTTCAAGCCTTTGCAGTTTTAGCCCTACATCAGTCCTGAATTTAAATGGCATTGTCTGAGCGTTATGAAACTTTGGGTTGCACTATATAATTCAAAGTACACATTACTATGGTGAACACCTGTTTTGCATTTGATAACAGTTATGAAGATTTTTCAGCTGAGGCCTTGTTAATGTCATTTTTGTTATGATGTGTAATGTCTTGATGGAATGCCACTTTAATTCAATTTCCCTTATTCACTCTTTGTTATGTGGTGTGTAGCCTCAAATGTTTATCACATACAGCTATAACATCTCAGTTTTACCACAGCCAGCTCTGAAGTCATATGAGGATAAAGTTCTGACTGCATCCCAGACAACCCAAATCCAATTAGAGTCTCAGGGACATGTTAGAACTGACATGGGGGAGGAGAGGAATTATGAGGCTTAAACATGCTTGTGCTAGAATACATAGGTGGAAACCAAGGATCGAATGGGAGTTTTATGTAAGGGGGAGGAGCAGGGCCGTAATTGCATAGCATGTTAAAGTGGTAGCATTAGCTGCATGGTCCATTGCACACCACCACTTAGACACTACAGGTATGTGTAGGGGACTTCAGGGCCAAAAAAAGGAAAAGCACGATGGTTGCCTGAATGATGATTCCTGCGACTGGCTCTCTTTCACTGGGTAGTAGGGGACAGAGTGATAGTGGAGAACTTGATAGTCATCAGGCAGCAAGGGGAAAGAAATGTGTTTTAACATTGTATATCACTAGCACATTCATTTTACCTTCAGGGGCCACTTTCTTATCTGCACACTTTTTGCATTAATTCTTTTGGTCTGTTTGAACCAGACCATCAACTCTACCTGACACCATATTGACCCATTCTTCCCCTTATCCTGTCAAGGAATTAATACCCCACATCACCTCTTGCGGTCTTCCTTTCAAGAACTAAGATTTTCCAATAACACTAACCTTTTTTGTAGGTGATGGGAGTGCAATCCCATGATTATAATCATGGGTAAACTCCTGTCTCTAACACCAGTTCGTTCTACCGTAGCCATGAAACCTTACTGACCACATGAGAATGGCACTGCCAAATACATTGACTAAACTCTTTGCATAATGTTTATATTGTGTACACAGTGCAAATAATGAATTTATAATTAGACCTCAGCATAGTGCAAAGCATAAATATTGAGTTGACATTTAATTCTCAACACAGAACAAATTATGTTTAATGACAGATTGTAAACTTCCAAATCAGACATGATAATTATGATATTCAAAGAAAACTGAAATGCTAATCAAATATATATGCTAAGAAAAATGATAATCACTTCATCTGCTTGTATATCCAGATTTACAGTTTTAAACAATATTTACCGCACATAGTTTTTCTGCTTTTGGGTTTATATCCCAGATACTGTGCTATCTACTTGTACAATGCATTTTGTCACCAGATGATTAAGTAAGTTTATACATTTTCCTTATATTTTCAAAATGTTCTATATACTTCATCTTTTGGCAACCAATTTGTTTTGTTTCTTCGTGTTGCCAAGGTACTGTTCCTTAATCTACTAACAACCAGTGCAAGTAATTAACTGTAATTTCTTTTGCCTTTGTGGTCATGACTGAAAATGATTCTTGAACAATCTCTTTTATTTGGTTAACAATAACTGAATGAATGAATGAATGAATGAATGAATGAATGAATGAATGAATGAACAAATATACATGCATGTATTCATGCATGCATACATAAATCCAGGTACCAGTAAGCCATTATCCATGGCTATTTTTTTCCTAAGTGTTCTCATTCTCTCCCCTGGTGACCATCAAGCATTGTGCAGTAATAGCTGTTATTAAGTGCACTAGTATAGGTACACATTTTTACATGCCTGTTATGCATGTTTGTAATACAGATTGTCCCTAACTCAACTCCTGCTTTCTGCTATAGGATTACAGTCTCAGGGCTTCCTCTAGACAGCACTCCTGGAATGGAACCTAATCAGCTTCCTCTCCCTGGAGTGGGTACTGTAGCATTGTTCACTTATTCCCAACCCTCCCAACGAACTCCTCTAACTTTCTGGTTACTAACTTAACCAAGGTTACCTAGGGTATAGCCAGGCTCCAGTTATCTGTGTCACAGAGCCATCTTTCACCCACAGACATTTCTAACTGCATTGCTGTTCCTTTCAGTGGTATCTTTAGGAACATTTTCTTATTTCCAGTAACAGAAATTGTTGGCAACATTTCCTTTATATCTAGTTCTGTTATTAATTTCACTCTTGCCATTTCTGGGGTGACATATATAATTTTACAGTCATATTCAGTCTCACTGTGTAACTCCAAATACATTAAACCATCGCTTTCAGGATCTGTGTCATAGTCCACTGTTTCTTAATCAGTATCACAGTCTGTTTCACTCACCTTATGTATCTTATACGATCTCTATGTCTCTTTCTGCATGTTTTGTTAATGAACTGCATTCTTTTCACCAGTTTTATTGTGCACATTCATTCACTATAGACCTTCTTATGGCATTTTTTTCTACTGTCTTTTCTTTAAACCAGCAGTCATGGACATTTTGTGGTATCTTGCCACACTGAAAATTGTCGCATCCTTTTTGATGGGAACTTTTTTGGAATGCTTTTACAGTCTATGCAATGCACATATGTTTTGTAATGCCTTAAGCAGTCGGCCTCTAAACTGGCAGTGCTTTGTTAGTCTGCTCAGATCTGGTATAGAATGTGTCAGTCTACTGACAGCCACTAAAACAGATGCTGATAGATCAAGAAAATATTGTTGAAATAACTATCTGCAACAGTAGAATTTTCTGCTTTCTCCAGTGTTGTGCAATCTTGGAGTAGGTATATATAAATTTGGGGGGGTCTCCCACATTGGGGGTGCAGGGGACTTCCCCTCCTGAAAAAGGCTTATCTCAGAGATTCATCAAAGTTGTTTCAGCAGGTCTTTTTTTTCAGTCTATCAGCGTTCACTTTATGTCACTAGATCGACATGATTCCAATATTCTTGGCATTTCTAAGCTTATTTATGTTATGGAATCCAATATACTCTGCAATAGCAACTGACCTTAGGCTCAAGTTATTTTGCATAGTCTCTACAATCTCCCAGAATATGTTTGACTTGAGCTTATCTGATGCTAGTAATGTTTACAACAGACCATGTTTTGGCACCCATTACATTAAGCTGTAATGAAATATTTTTAATTTTGGAGCCATTCATGTCATAATAAAGTTCCAGTCTTTTAACATAAACTGTCTTTTCATTATAGTATAAACATATGCAGATTTCTCATACTTTGTCTACTGTCATTGTCTAGGTTTTGTGTTACACTTATTGTTATATTTCGTAAACTGCAGGGGTCACTTTTATACAGTATGATGTGGCTATGACAATAATTCCTCCAGCCTTGGGATTCAGCATGATTGCAGATTGCCTTCTGCAGGTAGAGGTGTCACTAGAGTGTGGCAATGGGGGCAGCCAAGGGAGATACTGAATGATTGATAGTACAGCTGTAACATTTATTTTTGTTCTGCCATTTCTGAATGCTGCTGCTGTTTTTAAGCAAGAAACATCTTTACTGAATTATCACATAGTCAATCATACATTTATACAAATGAAAACAAACCACATTCACATATTTTCAGTTGCAAACATGCATCACATATAATTTTCTGTACAGTCATTGTCCAACAAACATTACATAGTTCATTCAATTCTTGCCTTCCCTTAAACCTCACTCCTCCTCTAAAACATTATTCTACATGTATTCTTCCCACAATTCCCATTGTTTCTATGTCATTTGCTCCTACCCTTTTCTAAAGATTCCGTTTCCATTTTATATCTCTGTTACTATATTCACTGCTTCTAGTATGGTTAGTTTAGACTTTGATTTCCGTTGTCTAGTAACTGCTTTTTTAGCATCCACCAAAATTAAACTTAAAACAATAATTTACTTAGTTACAGTAATTTGCTCATCCAGTAATTCTGAGAGAGTAGTCTGCAGGGAATTTTTAGTCTGCCAAATCATTCCATTCTCAAAAAAATATGTTCCAAATCATCTCTTTCTTCCCCATCACACTTCCAACATTTGCAATCTACCTGAGGAAAATTTCTTTGGAGTCTGCTTGAGGTATAAAAATACTTATGCAAACACTTCCAAGAAAATATCTTAAATCTCCCACACTTTGTTGGATATTGAGGAGCTATACATCTATTTCCAATTGTTTCTTTGTGAATTGTTTATCCAGCCTCTCTTTCTAATCCTTTCTAACCTCCTCTGATTGATTTCTGTAGTTATCATGCAATGTTTTATATGCCCTACCAGTTATCCTTTTTTAACAGCAGCTTCTGTTCTAGATTCTATTAAAAACGTCTACCAGTGATGGTCTTTCACTTAGGATCCACCTATACTTTGATATCAATCCTTGATAGGGAAGGCAATCTCTAGCCTGCAGTCCAAATGTATTCTTGGCCTCTTCCCATTCTGTTACCTTTCCTTCTCTCATTATTTACTCCCAGTACGTTGGTTTCTTTGCCAGTTTTCTGATATAACCTCCACCCCCTCTTCCCTATTCTCTGTACCCCTAATTGCAGCTATCCCTATTGGCAAAATGTCTTTTCTCCATTCCTGTGTTGGCTTAGCTTTCATAATGCTTTCTGCTACTTTATAAATATAATATTCTGTATGGTTTATTGTTATTGTCTTTTAGGATCTGCATCCAAAATCCCAGTCTCTCCTTATTTCTTGAGCGTCCCCCCTGTTTCATCATCATCATCATCATCCTTTCCCAATTTAAATTATAGCTTTTTGCTTGTGCCATTTATAGAAGTCTTAACTGTGTAGCTCTGAAATACTCCTTCAAATCAAGTAATCCCAAACCACCTTGTTCTGTTGGAAGGATCATCTTATCCCTCTTGACTCTTGCCCTGTTCCCTTCCTAGATAAAATCCTTCAACTCTTTATTAATTGCTGTACACAACTTCTCCTCTGGTGGATGATAAAAATATGCCTAATCTGTGTATAAAACTAGAGAGACTAAAACATTTTCACTGCTTATATCTTGCCATCCATAGCCATAGAACAGCTTCCACTTTCTCAATGTTTGTATTACTTTTTTGTTTTGTCTCTTCTCACATATCCTTAGCTGCCATAACAGAATCCTTTTAAACCCACACTCTTAAGTACTTCATTTTATCAAGTCCCCATAAATATGAGTATTGCTGAACCAATTCATGTGTGGGTACATAGATTACAGCTATTGTCTTTGTTTTATGTTCATTAATTTTGTATTCTGAAAAGATTTGAAACTCTCTCAAAATGTTCCACAGCACTAAAATATCCTTTTATGGTTTTATCAAGTACAAAATAATATAATCTGCAAATAAAGTCAACTTTTCTTGATTACCATACTAATTATATCCTTGAATGAGTCCCTTATTTTCTTTGCCAAATGTTTGTAAATATAACACAAATAACAAGGGGGAAAGAGGATATCTTTGCCTGGTTCCACTGCTTAAACAGAACTTACCAGAGAGGAACCCTCACCCACTTTAATTTTCAACCCTAGTTCCTCATATATCCTCCTAATTAACCTTATTATTGTGTCGGGGAATGCAAATGTTTCCATTGCCCTAATCATAAAATCCCAGCTTACTCTGTTGAATGTTTCCTCTGCATCAAGACCCAGCAACAGAGGTATTTTCTTACATTTTGCTTCCCTCTGAATCATCATTGTTCTGTTAATGTTGTCAAATGTTTGCCTCCCCTCCACAAAATAGCAATGATCCACATCTATCAATTTTAGCATCATCTTTGCCATTCTTTTAGCCATTATAGTCAAAAGCACTTTATAATCATGGTTTAGAACTGAAATGGAGTTATATGAAGCTGGATCTGATGGATCTTTACCATCTTTAGGTATTACAGCTACCACAGCTTTATTTCATTATGTTGGTGCTTCTCCTCCTTTTAAAATGCTGTCAAACAAAACCTTCCAGATCGTTGTCACTTTCTTCCCTCCTAACTTCCACACTTCCACAGTAATACCATCAATTCCTGGGGACTTTCCTGTAGATTGGTTATACATCACTCCTTTTACCTCGTCTCTTCCTATCCCAACTATTAGTAATTGAGCCTCATCTACCTCTAACTTCAACATATTTCATTCTTCCTTTTTCTTGATTTCCGCATTTTTCTTCTTTGTACAGATTTTCATAAAATTTCTGAAATATTTCTAAAACCTCTACAGGATCTCTGGTTATTTTCCTTGTTATTGGCTCTTGACTCCCCAAGCTTGGTAGCAACTCTTTCTACTTTCTGTTACCTGAGCCACTGTGCTAAACGCTTTTGTGCTCTGGAGTTATTATCAAAAATCAATCTTTCTAAACTCATACATATTATCAAGGTACTTAGCATTCTGCAGTTGTGCCTCTTCTTGTTCTGTGAGATTCCCCCTGTTCTGCAACACTTTAACCTTTGTCATTCCCTCTAAATAATTCTAACCATATCTCTTTTTTTCTTTTATTTCTATCCTATTTTAAACTCCACTTTCATTTTATTCTACTCCCTAGCTGTATTTTCTGAAGAAATTTCTATCTTCTCTAATAACTCCCAAATAATTTCCACTACCCATTTCTTAAATTCCTCTCTGTGTACCAGATAGGTGGGGAAGTACCAGTGTCTCATTTTTATTTCATTACACTGCATTTTTATTTTAGTTATTATTGACACATGATCTGAAACAGTTATTGGACACGTATCAAAACTTTCAATTAAATGCACATGTACCGGTGAAATATAATTTCTGTCTACCCTAGCCTAGCTTTTCTACCTTGGGGAAATAATATATAAATTCTCCCTGAGCTCCTACTACTGAACTCATATGTTTCATATGAAATATTTTCATAAATTTCTTAAAAAAATCTACCCTCTTATATTTTCCCTTCTAGTCCCACCAGATACATCGTCACTGTTGTAAACCAAATTCCAGTCCCCACCTATAAGTAATTAATATTCCCTGCTGAAAGCTGATTATTTCTCCCAGAATTTTCTTAAACAGAAACTCTCAGGTTTCCCTACGTGCTCTGTCCTCTAGTTCATCTATTTTTTGAAACATCTCTGCTTGAGCAGTCTGATACTCAGCCAGTCTTTTCTTTATTTCATCCTCTTGTTTTTTTTCTGTTTTATCAGCTCATCTGAATATCTCTTGAAAGATTCTTCCATTTTTCCAGCCTTTTGTTATATGAGTTGATATACTACTTCAGTATTTTGTTTATTTTAATCAGCTTTGCACACTTGACTTATTTCTTCCTCTAGATTACTAGAAGTCATGTCTTGCACCAAAGCTAGTGCTTTACTGCTTTTAGCTGAACAGCTGCAGGATTCTTCCCAGGCAGTGCTTTCTCCTCACTTTTTGTGGTTGATCTTCTTTCAGGTTCTCTAAATATCTTCTTTTTGCCATCCAGGCAGTGCATTTACCAGCCAGTAACTGAAATTTACTCAAAAAGACAAATTCACTGGGTTTCTTTTATGAGTTTCTGTTTTCACACTAGAAGAGCTGAAATGAATCTCAGTCAGTGTGCAGCCATCTTGGAAGTTCTGAATGCTTCTACTTTTGTAGTCAGAACTGCAGATAAGTTGTAGCAAGCCACTAGCTGCAAATGTAACAAGCAGCTTGCTACAGTTTAAAACTTCTTTTTTGGCTCCTCAACTTAAAGATGAGGGTGCAAACATGGGATCTAGCTTGTTCCTTAGTTTAGGAATGCTAGATCAAGAATGGACCTTTTTATGCTCCTCAGCTTACAGTTGAGGGACACCACATCAGGAAACTGCACCACCTGCAAGATGAGGCAAGTGTGGCTCTGTCTGCAGGTACTGCTGTGGGCATGATGAGGCCCAGAGCTCATTATCAATACACAAAGTGAAACACACTGCTCTGATCACGGCTAATTATTATTTCTCCTTCCCAGGTGGCAGATGCAGGTGTCCAGCTGCTGATTCAACAGCTCCACCCCAGCTCTCTCCACATCACAAATTCACCACCCCTAGCAGAGCCACTGGAGGGCATGATTGCACTCCATACTGCGGTGGTGGTGCTGTGGTAGTGTTGTTGCCTCACAGTAAGACGTCCTGTTTGATTCTCAGCTAGAGCATCTTTTGTGTGGAGACATGCGTGAATTGGCATACCTTCATTGAAGGTTGTGTGTCAGGGCCGGCAACTCGGCACGTAAAAATCTACTGCCAATCATTAGCGGACCGGAGTTCCGCTGTGGTGACCCATAACCGGGAAAAGCCGAAAGACACAACAACAACAACATGAATGAATGATGAACATAGTACAGTTGCATAAGTCCTACTTACTTGTAATAGTAAATGTTGAAAATTCTCACTGCCTCAGTGACAGCACCCACTCTCCACCCCCTTATTTTCTATAGAGTTCAATGGTATCCAACCTTGTTATGTTGCTGGTTGGCTTTGGTTATTTGTATATGTGTTTTGTGGCTGCAACTGGTTGTTTTCAAGCAATTCCTGTTTGTGGTCCTTTGTTGGTTTTTCCTACTGAGCACTAAAAGCCTGAACAAATTCTTAAGTGGTAATTTAATAAAGGTATTTAAAAAAAAAAGCCAAAATAACTGACTTTCTGTGACAGGGGTTAGTCTTCCCCTATTGAGAGGAGTTTAGCCTGTCCCCTATCACAGGGTGTTAGAGAAGGGGATTATGAACTCTGGAAAGCTGCTAGTGTGGGTTAGTGCAGGGCACAGAACCGATATATTACTGAGGCAGTGTGAAAGTTGAACATCTACTGTTGTAGGTAATTTAAGACTTACACAACCGTGTTTTTTTCCCATATGTATGCATTACCGGCTTTATGTGGGGAGATTTGTTTGGGTGCAATTAGTGGAGTAGATTATTGCTGCAGTGTGTGTATATATATATATATATATATATATATATATATATATATATATATATATATATATATATATATATATATATATATACTACCATGTATGTGTAATGTTGTTAGCTGCTGTACACTTTTGTATGTAATGCAGACATCATGCATCATCGCTTATTTGAGTAAAGACATCCCTGTTAAACATGCTGTAAAGAATATTCTCATGTATCTCTGTGACAGTAAATGCAGTTGAAACTATCAGTATTCAAGCTCTGGTTGAAGAACACATACCTTGCCTGCAGGTGGTCTGTCATTTACAGATTATGTTTCTTTCAATAGGTGTGTTTTTTATTTGTAAAGATATGTATAGTAGACAGCCGTGCATATAATCCCAGCAATGAATGGCATGCCAGATGCAAAGTTGGTGCACGTATCAGTCACACAGAAAAGAGATAACAGCACTGATTGCTTGTTCCTTGTTGAGTAATGTCAAATGCAGACTGAGTATACTATGTGTTCTAGTTACACTGCTACTGTGGAGTGAGGGAATACGTGTGTGAGAATGGTTAAACCAGAGTGTGTATTGTAGTCAGAGACAGTTTGTATTAATACTGGGCTGATAGACTTGTGTCTAAAAAATGCTTCCATATCTGTATTCTCCCAGGCATTTTTCTTTGCTACACATCATAATACCTGGGAAATGTAAGCCTAGGAAAACTAATTCTCCTGTGCAGAGAATGAGATCTTGCTGTAGGCCTTCCATCTCCACAGCTGGCAGATCTTTCAGCTAGGAGACATTTGATTGGCCCTTCCATGGCTGCAGTTGGCAGGATGCAGTGAACTGTATCTATGCTGTCAGTGACCAAAGGCAGGACTACCAGCATGCCAGCCCTTGCATCAGCAACATGATTCGTTCTGCCAGCCTGATATAAGAGGTTAGCCTGATGGATGTTGGTCTGTTTGCCAAAGCACCATTACCTGAGATGGAGGAGTGCATTGACTCTTTGCATGGGGATCAGTGTCATCATTGTCCTTCCTGGGGTCCTGGATATTGGAATGGAACTGCAGCTTGTTCCTTGAATCTCCATCAGAGATACCCTAAGTGTGTCTCTGTGCTGTTGTGGGGAATGCATACTGTTTAGCTGTGTAGCATACTGTATTTCATATCACTAAATGTACTTTCTTGTGTTGTATAGAAACACAGCTTCAAAATAGAAGAGCACCTGCACAAGGTAAATAAGATCTTATTACGATGTTCAGCATAATAATCACTGTTGCAGTAGCCAAAGTTTATTCCTGCCTACCTTATGACTACCATCCAGCTTCTCAAATCATTACAGAGTGGCTCAAGGAAAGTCATATAAAAAGGACGTTTAGGGTGCCAAAAGCTTCAGAGCTGTTTACACTACAGGCTTCAGCTACCAAGTTCACATGCATAAGTTTTTGTTGGCTAATTCTGAAAACAGAAGGAACTAATCCTCCAACCTGCCTGCTTCTGATTTCAAAACCTCTTTAAATTCTGTCATTGAGTCTGCTTCCAAATTACCAAACACTCCCTCAAGTGCTCCTATGATGCTGCTACTGCTCCGTCCAGGGCTAAAGCCTCTAGCTCTGTTATGAGACGATTTGCTTGGTCATGCTCTCAAAATCTGCCTGAACATGTGAAGCCTGAAATTCTTAATTGTCTCTTTGAAAAGATGATCGGATGTTGTCTTTTTCCTTCCATCTTCAGCCTGTGGATTATTGAAACTGACTCTGATCCAAGACCGGCCACTTCCAAAGACTGCAGCCCCCAAGCTCCTTCTCTTTTACCCATAGTGCTTTGCTCTGTCTACAACTACCTCAGATCTTATTTGCTGCCTTCCAGGACAGCAGCTAGTTTTCAGGCTCCTCTTTGTTGTATCCTTTTTAATGAGATTTGCCTGTTTTTTTTTCTTTCTGACACCTATTCCTCTACTCTGGCATTAGAGTTGTAGATAGGTTAGGTAGTATGATAAGTAAATAGGTAGTGATTAGGTTAGACTAGATTTAGGTAGTATTTAACTGTTTCTACTGTCGCAAGCAGTTCCCAACATTTTTTCTCTGTGTATACTAGTTAAAAAAAAAAGAAAGAAAAGTAGTTTGTAGTAGGTTTTCTTGTAGTGGTATGTTTGTGTGTTACTGTTTAGTTACAATAGATAAGGGTTTTAAAAAGTGTTTGACATGTGACCACAATCTTGTATCGTGGTACGCGCATGACTGATGTGTTTAGTGCCTCCAAGCCACTTATTTGGAGAATGATTGTTCCACTTGTGACAGCTTATGCACTAGAGTTGTCAAAGAGCATAGGGCTACGTTAGTCCTCAATGGTCTTCTGCCAGCTGGAGATGCTCCTTTCTCCTCTACTCTGGCTAGTAAGTTGGACAAAAGAGATCAGGGTCAGAGGGAGGGTGCTAAGGACCCCAAACTGCCTGAAAGGGATCACAAACACGTGGCTCCCACTGCGTCTAACCAACTGGGTCCAAAGGTCCAAAAGATCTTTGGCTGTTCTGGCTGCTTTCATGCTGCTTTCATGCTGGCTTTGAATCTCACTCCTCAGACCTGTTCCCTATCAGGAGAGACTGCTGGGAATGTTTTTTCCCAAAAGCTTAACATCCCTAGCCCTTTCCTGTCAAAAGGGGCTTCCTCAGGCAGGGTTCACTCCCTCTTTTTGCCCTCTACTCCTAGGGGGTTGTCTCCAGAATTGTCCTCTTCTCCCTCCTCAAGTTTGGACCCAGTATTCAGAGCCTTATACTGGTAGGTGGGCCTCCAACCTCCCCTCTGTAGCTCCTTCAGCTCAGTTGGCCTGATCATTTAAAAGTGTTAGATCCACTGATTTTAAGCAGTTGATGGGGTTCTTTCTGCAGGCTCAGATGCAACTAGGTGTCATCCCACTGCCCACTGATCCTCAACCCAAGGCTTTGGCTCTGATTCTCTTGCTTCCCCTCTTGGGCCTTGTGGCTTCAGGGTTTCTGTAGCTGATTGCCTTACCACCACTGGGGTTGGGTCTGACAGTATGGCTGAATCTAGCTCCAATCCCTACCTTGACATGCTTGACTCCAGTGATCTTTTAGCCAAGCTGGTCTTGGAGTTGACGTTTTGGGGCTGGGGTTTCCAAGTCATGGTCAACACTTCTCAGAGTTATCTTTCCACTTTGATGTTCGATAGTTTGGCTCCAATCTTAATGTCAAATCAGACAGGAGCAGCACTAGAGTCTGGCATTTTCTTGGAGTTTTCAGATACCAGCATGTGGACTCCAGGCAGCCCGCTTCAATTTCCACCTTCGACATAGAAAAGATACTCTCTGGACCAGAGATGGAGTGGTCAGTGTCAACCAGCATCACCCCCCCTTCTTTGTCTGTGTCTATGGACTTGCACCAGCTTGCACCGGGACAGCCCACTCTGATATACCTTCATGCTGCCCTGCTCTCAGGGCTCCCTGATTCTTCTACTTCCCCTCCGGAGTCCCGCATGTGGGAGGGTCATGGCAAGAAGCAGTGCAAGATGAAGCAGTTGGATTCTATAGAAGAATCTCTGATTGAGGATACTGACCTCAAGGAAGGAGAAGGGTGTCCAAAATCCCCCTGCAAAGATGCCAGTTTTAGTGATCTCCTGAAGCTGCTTCACCAGTGCAGGGGCTAGACAGCCTAAGTACCATCTCCAGTGGAGTTTGTATTTTTGGAGACATTCATAATGGGACCATCCTTATCCTGGGTGTTTTCTCCTCCAGCCACAATTATTTAGGGCCTGGAGGATACTCAATATGCTGGAGACTATACTTAAAAACCTGATATGATCTTGGCCTCTCCTGGGGATTGACAACACTGGAGTAAAGGTCCCACTGTTGGTGCCATCATGGTGGCAGAAGCCATCAAGAAGGACATCTTGGAAGAGAGTTCTTTAGTCCTTCTCCATAAGAGGGAATTCAGGGTGTTAGACCAGTTAGTGAAGCACACATCAGCCACCTTTGCACTGACAGTATTAAATTACCTGACTCATTTGTCAAGGGTTTGATGGGACATCATCTCTGAAGTGTTAAGAGTAGTTAAAGCACAGCTGATTCTAGAGTCTCAAAAGACTCTGGAGATGCAGTTGTCTACTTTACAGTCTATTTTCAATGTGTCAGTGTGCCCGCTTTCCAATATGGCTGATGGCATGTCCCGAGCTGCTGGCACCAGCATTGCCATGTGTTGCCACACTTAGATGAGGTTGTGCAACTCTGAAGACTGTTTTAATGCATCCTTTATTAGTGCCCCTTACTATGGCTTTTTTCTTTTTGGGCCAAAGATTAAAGACACACTGACCAGGAGCAAACAAGACGGAAAGACGCTGTCTGCTGTCAGAATGCATTTTGCCACACCCGGTGGACCTTCTGTATAAACCAGAAGGGGAGCAAATATCACTTCTTTAGAAAAGTTTAGCAGTCTTTTCAGAAGCTTCTGTGGAGGGTTGCCCTCGTGGTGGGGGTAACCAGAATAGATGCCACCTGCACAGTAGAACTGGCCCACAGAGCCAGGGTTTTCATGATGCCTTTTCCTGGAGGTCCTTTCAGCATTCCTGAAAGGTTGCCTGACTGTCCTGCACTTGAGGCAGTCGGGGTCTCTTGGCTGTACACCCAGAAGTTCGGGAGGCCATCACCTCAGATGCATGGGTGGTGAGAGTCATATCCAGATGTTGCACAATTCTGTTTTTAATTACACTAAAAGAAAATGCCAAACACCATTTGGATGAGTCACCATATCAGAGAAGGAATGCAGCTATTGAGATTCAAAAGCTGTTAAAAAATCGAGTCATCCACGAGGTCCCACCAGACCAACAAGTATCTGGGGTCTGTTCCAGGTTCTTTTTGGTTCCAAAGAAAAACAAGGACCTCAGACCAACTTTGGATTTAAGCAAGTTAAATAAATTTTTTAAAACAGACCAAGTTTTGGATGGTCACTGTGCAGTCCATTCTACCTTTTTTGAGGAAGAGTGACTGGATGTGCTTAGGACATCTACTATGATATAAAGATAGCGTAGCATTCTAGGAGATATCTGCACTTTTGACTAGGAGCCAGTCGTTACCGGTTCATGGCACTGCCCTTTGGTCTCACCACCACCCTCCCAGGTGTTTACCAAGTGTATGGCTGCCTAGCTCAGGCTACAAGGTTTCCAGGTTTTTCCTTACCTGGACGATTGGCTTCTCGCTGCCTCCACAAGGGCATGTTTAGTCAGGGGCCAGGGATTCCTTACTATAGTTTTGCCTTTCTTTAGAAATCGCAGTGAACTATCAAAAGTCTAGTCTTCAGCCAGTTCAGATGAGTTCATAGGCTGTCAATTAAACAGTGTCTCAGATTGCAAGACTTCCAGAGCACAGAGCAACTGCCCTTCGTACTCAGGCCAGTCTTGTTTTGTCTCATAGAAAACCTCCTGCTTCTCTGGATCTCGGGCTTCTAGGTCATATGGCTGTAGCGAACTGATTTATCCCCCTGGTGAGGTACACTATGAGGATACTGCAATGGACATTAGCAACTTGCTAGTCTTACTTAACCCATGCCTTGGATTTTTCCCATCATTTTAACAGGAGTCTGCCAAATTCATATCAGATAGTGGTTGTAGAGTCTGCCAGGAGACCATTTGTTTTTCCTGTCCTACAGGGCACAGTCACAACTGACACCTCCCTTTTTGGGTGGTGGGGGGCATTTTGAAGGGAAGACAGTCCAAGGGACTTGATCTATGCTGAAGGCCAGTTTCACATCAGTGTCTTGGAGATGAGAGCAGTTCTTCTTGAATTGCAGGCTTTCCAGGACTTCCTTTCCTCCACAAGTGTGTGGTTTTAGTGCAACCAGATAGTATTGTTTGTGTTTTGGTATCTGAATAAACAGGGGGAACCTGGTCCTGCCTTCTTTGTTGGGAAGACATGAAAGTTTGGCAGTGGGATATTACATCTCAAAGGCTTCTGGTAGCAACTTACATCCTGATGAAATTCAATATTTTAGTGGACAGTCTGAGCAGGAACATCCTTCTCCTCATGAAGGGTCCCTAAATCCAAGGACAGCGGCTCAGATCTTTCAGAGTTGGGCAATCCATTCTGCAATCTGTTTGCTTGCTCATCCAACACCAAATGCAACAGTTATTACGCCTTAGTTCCTCAACAGGGACAATCAGACAGGGGCAATCTCCTGTATGATTGGCCCTTGAGTCTCTTGTCTACTTATCCCCCACACATCTCTGATAATAATGTTTCTCTAGAAACCCACCCATTGCAGAATGACAGTGATCCTCATTTCTCCTTTTTGACCCCATCAGGACTGGTTCCCTTTTCTGTGGCCTCTCCTGTGGTACCCTCCCTGGGTGCTGGATCCCATTTCATATCTGAGCTCTCACCCACCCAACCTCCAGACTGTCAAATTAACCACATAGTTTCTCCAATTCTGTTGATGGTCAGAGATCTCGAGCTCTCTGATAGAGTAGTTCATATTTTGTCATCTTCCCATAAACCATTTACACACAAAGTGCATGCTAGTAAGTGGAAGTGCTTTGCCTTATTGGCATCTTCCAAAGAGTTGGACCCTTTTCAGTGCCTTTGGATGCCATTATTTCCTTCCTTTCTGACCTCTTTCAATCTGGATCTAGTTATTCTGCTGTTAAAGTTCAGTTAGCTGCTATTTCCAGCTTTCATATTGGCAGAGATAATACTACTGTAGCAGTGTCAAAGATTTCCAAGGCCTTTCTCAGAGAAACATTCTTGTTGTGACCTCTTATTTGGGCTCCTGTTCCTCTTTGGGATTTACCTTTTATGCTTCACATTACTGGTGGTCCCCCTTTTCAGTCTTCAGTGACAGTCTCTTTGAAGTGTTTGTCTTGGAAGACTCCTTTCTTGGTGACTGTAACTTTCGCCAGGAATGTGTTTTAAATGCAGGCTTTATCCTCGGTACCTCCATATCTGGTCTTTCATAGAGACAGGGTTTCTGTCAGAACGGATCCTGCCTTTTTGTCTAAGGTGGCATCAGAAATCACCTTGAATCAGGCCATTCATTTACCAGTGTTTTAACCAAACTTTTCAAATGAGGGAGAATACTTACTGCATTGTCTTGATGTACATAGGCAGCTGAGATTTTATTTGGATAAAATAAAGTCCATCAGGAAGTTTGACCAGCTGTTTTTCTCTTTTTCGAAGGCCCAGTTGGGCAAGCCAGAGACCAAATCTACCTTATCTGAATGGCTTTTTGATTGCATTTCACTGGGATAGAGATTGAGATGAAAGTCTTTAAGGGTCACTCTACCAGAGCTATAACTTTTTTCTCGAGAGTTTTTATTGATGACATTTGTACTGCAGCTGCTTGGGTGGGTATGCACACTTTTGTCTCTCATTACAAGTTGGATATACAGTTAAGGTCTAGAGCCTCCTTTGGTTCCACCATATTGTGGAATGTTCACTCATAGTACTTCCCTGGGATGAAACATGGATAGGAACTCTGTAGACAGGTTGAAGCCAGATGTAAAAGATAGCATTGGATACAAGTTATGTGCTTACCATAACAGTATATCTGTGTTGTCTGTTTCTGTCCAGTTAAACCATCCTGCCCTCCTTTCATCCTCCTGTGTTGTATTTCTCCTGAGCATTGGATGGCACATCTCTCTCCTTGCCTTTCTTTTGGGGTCATTGGTCTGTGGTCATAGAGTTTATAGTTGGAGTTTGTGGAGAGGAACAAACTCGATCTGAGGCAGCTGCAGAGAGAGCAAAGTACCATGAGTAGAGGAGGGGTTGGGGCTGAAGTCTTTGGAAATGGCCAGTCTCGGATCTGAGTTGGATGCAATAATGCACAGGTTGAAAGCAATGGAAACAGACAGCATGGATTATAGTAAGTACATAACTTTTGTGTCTTTTTGTCCCTCCTGCTGCTGAAGTACTCAAAAAGTATGATGAGACAGGTAAAGTGATTTATGGGGGTTTGGGTTCTCAAATTTGTTCAGCCCCCCCTTTGCCGATTTTAAGAAGAACATTCCCTTCAGTTTTGGGCCCTGTGTTAAAAAAACAAAAGAGACAACCTCAGCAGGTGAAAACAAAAGTCAGTATATGGTGGCATGGGAAACTCTACTAAGAAAGGGGAGTTTCCCAGAATCAGGGGAAGTTCAGAAAGTCTGAATGACTATACCCACTTCTATCTCTTCACATCCCCTCCCACCCTGGAAGTCCTTTAAAGTTGCCCACTAGTTTATGCCTTTAGTTTCCTCTGTGGAATCAGATAATTTCAGACAATTGGGGTCTGAGGTTGATCCAAGGTACAGATGGCAGTGTGGATTCCCCTCATCTGGCAAACTAATCTGACTTGCTCCCTCCAATTTTAGATGGCATGCCCAGAGGGAAGGTCTTACAAAGTGTGCATCCAGGGCAGAGAGGCAAAGTTTTTTGCTCTCGCATCTTTCTAGTTTCAAAGAAAGTAAGAAGTGGAGACTAGTACTGGATCCTTCTTTTCTCATTTGGTATGTAAAGGTACCAACTTTCTAGATGCTATTTCTTCTAACCTTGTTACCCATTATTCCTTCTCTGACTTACATGGTAATTCTGGACTTGAGGGCATACGTCTCAACCTTTTAGAGCAAAATATCTGGACAAAGATGTGGGAACAATGGCCCAAAAATAGGGACAATTTTAAATATTGCTTTTATAAACTTAGAAATTTGATAGAATAACAGATTTTACATTAGCATGAATTTTCTGAAGGGTATGAAATCTGAAACTCAAATATCTGTAATTTTTTCTGACTTCAGTCTTTAATGATTTAAAATGATTTTCCAGAAAACCACACTTTTATTAAAATTGGACCAAAAATATGAGGCAAAAATCTGGGCATTCTGCATAAATCTGTACAGTTGAGAGGTATGCTGAAGGATGACTATCAATATATCCCAATCTGCAAACAGTTCAGGCATTTCTTAAAATTCTCTGCACTTGGATCTCACTATATGTTTCTATCTTACCCTTTCGGTTATCAACTCCTCCTAGGGTATTTACAAAATGCCTGACTCCAGTAATCGCATACTGCAGACTTCAAGGCATTCATATATTTCCACATTTGGATGACTGTCATATATAAGCAGATTCCTGTACCAACTATCAATATTCCTCGAATTTTGTCAGAAACCACTCCCTCAGTCTGGGGTTTCAACTACATTTGCCAAAATTAATTAATTAATTTATTTATTTATTTATTGATTGCATTTGATTAACAGAGTAGTCCACTGGACCAGAAGAACCCATTTTCAGTGGAGGCCCGGGGAGAAAAGCTCCACGTTTAACACATATAGACAAGAAATATGTTACAATGATACAGGATATAAAATACAACAGCAGCAAGTGCAACAACATTATGATTACATATGCTGGATTGTTATCAGAGGTAAAATTGGAGATGAACATTATGATTATTTGCAGTAGCTTGGTAACAGAAGGTGGAATGGGGACAAACAGTGAGAAAATAACATATAGTCATGGAATGAAACTATAAAATAAAGGTAAATTAAATATTGAGTGAGATATGTAGCAGAGAAGAAGAAAAGCAGCTCTCCAAGCTCCTACTACTGAATTCACATCTTCCAAACCAAATATTTTCATAAATTTCTTCAAAAAGCTATCCTCTTTTGTTACATTTTCCCTTCTAGGCCGTCACTACAGCTCAGGCAACATAAAGTAGAAGGGGTTGTTGCCGAGCTTAGGGAGCCTATAACAAGGACCTGTGTGATTAAAATCTTCTCTTGTTCCTTCCCACAGGCTAGTGGTTTTGGGAAGCTCCCTATACACATCCCTATAAAGAGTCTTTCTTCCTCAGAAAAAAGTAAATCTTTGCAAAGAAATCTTTCCAAAATTTCCAAACAGATTCTAATTTCTGCCAGAGAGTATTTCTGGATTATGTTTCATGGCTTCTATGATCATTGTGATCCCATGTGAGGAAATTCAGTGGTTCCTCAGCTAAGTATGGTCACAGCATGAGCACCCGCTGAGTTTTCACGTGCCAGTGCTAGCTTTTGTAAAAAGGGAGTTACTTTGGTGAAGGAACCAAATGTCTCTTAATTCAGGTCCGTCCTGCTGCTCCTCTATCATTCAGTCACAACAGATTCCTGAGACTTTGCATGGGAAGCACTGTCACAGTGGATAATAGTGTAAGGTGTGTGGAACAAGCAGGATAAACAAAAGCACATAAACATCAAAAAGATCAGCAGTCAATGCTCTGAAACCCTTGAACCATCTCTGGACACCAGGACCTAGTCAAGTGACCACATACAACACTACAGTAATGCGGTACCTAAACAAACAGAGGGACCAGGACTTACCCCCTTTGCAGACTTGCTATGATAGCCTGGAAGACAGCTACCCAGCGTAATTTGACACTTCAGGCCTCATACATCCCGTTAGAACAAAATGTAGCTTGAAACAAGATGAACAAAACAAAGGCAGACCCTCACAAATGGAAAATTCACTTGGGGTCTTCCTAGAATTGGTCTATCTCTGAGGACAATCTTGGGGGTCTTCCTAGAATTGGTCTATCTCTGGGGAGAATCTGGAGGGCTTTCCTAGAATTGAGCTATCTCTTGGGGAGAATCTTTGGGGCCTTTCTAGAAATCATCTGTCTCTGAGGAGAATCTCAGTGACCTTCCTAGATGGTCTGTCTCTGGAGAGCACCTCAAATACATCTGTTCACCTTCTTGCAAAACAAACAATTGAATCATTTTTGTTCCAGAAACCCCTGAAAGCAGGCCTGGAAGACAGGCTTTTCATTCCCCTGGATGTGATTGTGCCTGTGTGCTTTTCCACGAATTTCTAGAGTTCTTCTAAAGATCCAGAAAGACTTACCAGCTATTAAAGTTCTTACTCCCTTTTGGCCCAGACAACAGTATTTCTCCTTTCTCTTCAGTCTGGGGGATGGCGTTTACCACAGGCTCACTTTCAGGGTGGATCTACTCATTCAATACAAGGACATGTTTGGTACACATCAGTCTTGTAACTCTGCCATCGACTACCTGGATGACAGAGTTTTCATTCCTTTTGAGTTTTCTGAAGATGTGCAGCAGGTACAAAGGAGGCTAGAAGATCAGCTACTAGAAAATCATATATGAGTAAATGGAAGATATCTTCTAAGTGACGCCATTGTAAGAATCGGGATCCTTTTAAGGCCAAGTTGCTTCTGGTGTTAGAGATTATTTTTATGAGTTGTTGTCCTCTGGCTTAGCATTCTCTTCTATCAAGATTAATTTTTCATCTGTCTCTATTTGTCTGCCCTTAGACACTCCCTTTCTACCGGTCCTTAGGTTAAACAGTTTTGAAAGTGGTGTTATACATTAGTCTTCCTATAAAACAGATGACTCCTCCTTGGATGTGTTTTGTGCTTGAAAAGCTTATGATTGCTGCATTTGTACCAGCTGATAACATGGAAGACTGTCCTTCTTATTTCTCTGACTGCATGAAGGTTATATGAGTTACAAGCCCTTACAGTGAGCCAACCCTGCCTTATCTTTCACAAGGAAAGGGTTTCTTTAAGAATAACTCTGACTTTCATGCCTAAAGTAGTTACAAAGTTTACTTTGATTCAATCCATTAATCTCTCTGTGTTTTGCCCAAAAGCCAAGAATGACAGAGAGAGAGACAGAGAAGATTTTGCATAATGTGTATGTCCACAGACAGCTCAGATGCTACTTGAAAAGGACAGAACCCTTTAAGAAAGCTGAACAACTGTTTGCTTCCCACAAAGGTAAGACACTAAAAGGACAGCCAGTTTCTAAACAGAATATCTCAAGATGGTTGCCACAGGCTACTTTTTCTGTTATGCTCATCTTGACAAACCAGTTTTAGGCAGGGTCAAAGCCCATTCTACCAGGGTTTTAAAACATTATGGTCTCTTTTTAAGGTCCACAGTTGGTTTTGTGAGGAGCATACTTCAAGGTTTGTTGAATTTTTGATTGATTGCCAGTCCCAGTTCCAGTTAGGTATGCTAATCTACCCATTTAGCATTGGCTGTTGTGACACTGAACATTATATTCAACATAGAACAGTTGTGATGAAAAAAAAACAATTATATAAAAGATCAACCTGCTTAACATCAGTGTATGCATGTAACACAAAAGCTGAGACTAAGCATTGTTAAAACATAACAGGTGGAAATAATAACTTCTTATCATGATGGCAACACTTTTCATATTATCTTTGAATGTGAATGGTCTCACAGGTATGTACAAAAAGAGTAGTGAACTGTATTAAGAAATGCAGAGTATAAGTAGCTGTGCTACAGGAAACACATTTGGAAAAATATGAGTATGTGAATTTGATAAAAGATTGCAAGATGGTCATTCAGGGGAATATTTGAGACAAAGGAAAAGGGAAGTACTTATATTAATTGCTACAGGAGCTCTAATAGTGATAGAAGAGGGAAAAAAGATAATAATGGTAAATTTGTAGTAGTAGTAAGGGGCTACTGGCAAGGGAAGGGGATTATGCTGGAATGCCATTTAAAACTGTTACAATGGAGGTTAAGAAAATTCTTGGGGAAATCAGCTTTCAGTAGGGATTAATGCTTAAACGTGGGGAATGGAATTTGATTTGCAATAATGAGGATGTATCCGGAGGGCCTAGAAGGGAAAATGTAACAAAAGAGCATAGCCTCGTATAGCTTATAAAAACCTTCCCAATCTGAAGAGTATCCTATGTAGACCAAGACATCCACTAGTTAACAGGTTGACAGTGAATAGAAACACAGTACCCTGTGGTCATTGCAATCAATGTATTTATATTAATAAAGAAACTAGTTTTGAGCACCCTACTACAGGACGCATTTACAATTTTAACACTAACACCAACTGTGAAAGTAAAAATGTCATATATATGGCTAAATGTTTAGGATGTAATAGTTACTACATAGGGAAAACAAATAGATCATTTAAGGAGAGGATTAGGGAACACACGTACCACCTTAGAGTAGGTACAGAAACCAATGCATTGGCTAGACATAAAAGTTCAACTGGTACCAGTCATTCCTTTAAGTTCTGTGCCATTCAATGTGTGTATGAAGGATTCAGAGGTGGTGATCTAATTAACAGAACTTTAGAACAAGAAACAAGATGGATCATAAGATTAAGGTCCGATAAACCACCAGGCCTTAACGATAAAATCCAAATAAAGCCATTTTTGAAAAGTAGAAGATTACGCAGGTAAAGAGATCTCCCACTAACTGTTCTAAATTCCACATTAGTTAGGTACATTTTCCTCACAACATTATGACCATGGTGTAGATGACCTATCTATATACTCAGACATATTGTAGGCATTTCATATACTTTCAACATTTGTCATAAGAAATGAATCTTTGCACACATATATTTAGTATTGAAAAGTACTGTTTATAAAAACTAATGTAAGACACCTCAGGATGCCATTCGGGATTAACAGAATATATGTGCCAAAATACTTCCCATTTTCCCCTTCCCCCTCATGTATTCCTTCCCTATATTTTCCGCTTCACCACATAAGAGTTTTAACATTTCACAATGTCTATATTTTAAATTTGGGTATCAAGGATGTAACAATTATAAAGTGCAATTAATGGTTGCTTAAGTCAGTGTGCTTATTTCCACCATTGTGGATCTGTGCGAGTCAAGTTAATTATTAAGATATTGCTCTGTTTCCATATAGCCGTTTTGTTGCTTCGTTTATTGTTGAAGCATTCTTCCACCCACATTTTTGTAAGTTACGTTCACATCCTGAAATGTCAAATGTCCCTGTTTATTAACGGAGATTGAAGAGACTAAGGCATGAACTAATGGACAGCTATTGAAAAGCTCGTCATGTACTTATGCCTGTTGTAAGCCTAATCGGCTTTTTAAATAGACACAATGTTTATCTTTATGAACGCTGTGGTACGTGAGTGCGGGCAGTAGCGTTCTTTGTTTTGCATTCAAGAATTAACCAGGCACATACGCAGCAAGGAATACTTTGTTGTGCTGTGATTTTTAAAAGCGTTTCAGAGTCTGCAGAAAATAAGTAATTTTGAAAAACTGTTTTAACTTTTGATTTATACGAGAATAGCCTAACTAATGTGATACAAGTTTTTAACCACCTGTAATTGTTGCCTGTTTTATGAGTCTACTCTGGATAGTATGAACTTCCAGTAAAACACGGAAATATCTAAAGTCACACTTTGTAAATATGTGCATTACAAGCAGTTTGGGTTATACTAACCAAGTCTGAAATGGCTTTTTGATATATACTGCCTGAAAGTTCAGTACAGATTTTCCTAAAGCACCATGAGATGATAAGTAAATATGACAAGGCTCTGAGATATACTCAATTGTTTAATATAATATAATGTATGTTTGGGCACCGATGCATTTTTATGTATGTTTTTATGTATGTTTTTTATGTATGTTTATTTTGAACTATTCAGTTCTTACTTTTAATATACCAGTATTTTTCTTAGCTGAACAAGGTAACATTCATGGAACTGAGTTTAATGGGTTACTGTATTTTTAAATGAAGGAAACATGTGATTATAGAGATCCTATCACAAGCTTTTGTTGGTTTTAAAAGTGATGTTCAAAGTTTTAGTTTGTGTAAAGAGTCTGAAGAAGCCTTTGGCGAAAGCGCTTACTCGTTTGGAATAAACAATTTGCTAACTTACATGGATTTATTTGTTTGAATTTCTACTTTCATTTTATTGCTCATTGGAAAGTCACGCATCTTTTTGGACTGAGTTTTACTAGTGTTTTAGCGTGAGTATCCTACCTCAACTAACAGCAGCTCTGAGTTTTGGATTTGTGTCTAAACAGAATATCTCAAGATGGTTGCCACAGGCTACTTTTTCTGTTATGCTCATCTTGACAAACCAGTTTTAGGCAGGGTCAAAGCCCATTCTACCAGGGTTTTAAAACATTATGGTCTCTTTTTAAGGTCCACAGTTGGTTTTGTGAGGAGCATACTTCAAGGTTTGTTGAATTTTTGATTGATTGCCAGTCCCAGTTCCAGTTAGGTATGCTAATCTACCCATTTAGCATTGGCTGTTGTGACACTGAACATTATATTCAACATAGAACAGTTGTGATGAAAAAAAAACAATTATATAAAAGATCAACCTGCTTAACATCAGTGTATGCATGTAACACAAAAGCTGAGACTAAGCATTGTTAAAACATAACAGGTGGAAATAATAACTTCTTATCATGATGGCAACACTTTTCATATTATCTTTGAATGTGAATGGTCTCACAGGTATGTACAAAAAAGAGTAGTGAACTGTATTAAGAAATGCAGAGTATAAGTAGCTGTGCTACAGGAAACACATTTGGAAAAATATGAGTATGTGAATTTGATAAAAGATTGCAAGATGGTCATTCAGGGGAATATTTGAGACAAAGGAAAAGGGAAGTACTTATATTAATTGCTACAGGAGCTCTAATAGTGATAGAAGAGGGAAAAAAGATAATAATGGTAAATTTGTAGTAGTAGTAAGGGGCTACTGGCAAGGGAAGGGGATTATGCTGGAATGCCATTTAAAACTGTTACAATGGAGGTTAAGAAAATTCTTGGGGAAATCAGCTTTCAGTAGGGATTAATGCTTAAACGTGGGGAATGGAATTTGATTTGCAATAATGAGGATGTATCCGGAGGGCCTAGAAGGGAAAATGTAACAAAAGAGCATAGCCTTTTGAAGAAATTTATGAAAATATTTGGTTTGGAAAATGTGAATTCAGTAGTAGGAGCTTGGAAAGAATTTGCATATTATTTCTAAGGTACAAAAATTAGGCTAGGCTAGAAGGAAATTATATTTCACAGAAACAAGTTTTGATATACATCCAATAACTATTTCAGATCACGTGTCAATAATAACTAAAATAAAAATGCAGTGAAATGAAATAAAAATCAGACACTGGTACTTCCCCACCTATCTGTTAAACAGAGAAGAATTTAGGTTATGGGTAGTTAAAATTATTCGGGAGTTGTAGGAAAGATAGAAATTCATTCAGAAAATATAGCTAGGAAGGGTCTATATGACGGTATCAAATGGACTAAATAGTGAATGCTATTTAGTTGATCCGATACTGTAGAAATGGCAAAATAGCAAAGTCACAGGACATCAAATTTTTTCCCAGGGGAAAAAATTTGGTGGGCCATCTTCGGGACTTTGCCATTTCCTCCACTATGGTGCGATCTCGGACTTGGTATATTTAAGTAGGGGTGTGTGGAGTGGGGGTGAAGCCCCCCACTTAAATTTGTATTTAAGTTTTTCTTTTTTTAATGGAGCAGCAAATTTTTTTCCCTGGGAAAAAATTTGCTGTTCAGTTTGTTTGATATTTTGTTGTTTAGATATTATCAGTACGATGAACTAACATTCGCTATTTTCATCGTACGACAATATAATATAGACGTGCTAGGAAGTGGGATTAAATGAAAGTAGAGTTTAAAAATAGGGTAGAAATAAAAGAAAAAATATAGGGTTAAGAAGTAAGAAGAATTATTTAGAGGGACTAACAAAGGTTAAAATATTGCAGAATAGGGAGAACCCAACAGAGCAAGAATATGTGCAACTGCAGAGTGCTGAAGAGAAAATAAGGGACTACCTTAATTATCTGCATGAGTTTAGAAAGGCTGCAGTTAAGCAACTGTTTTTGATAAGAACTTCAGAGCACAAAAGCTTCTAGCACTACAGCTCAGGCAACATAAAGTAGAAGGGACTAAAGAACAACGGAAGGGCGGCAGAACAATATGCTCAAAACTGCAAAATAAATGCAGCCGAATACAACTCGACAAAAAAACTCTGAAACAGCAATTCACAATCCACCATGAATAAATTCAAAGGAAATCCAACTAGCAACGTGACATCTGTTTATTGACAGAATTAAAAGGCAAGCGCTTTCACCATATAGGCTTCTTCAGGCCAGTTAAAAAGATTCAGTATTCAAACATTTAAATAGTCTACACACCGTTGACATCACTTCCGCATGCCTGTTTAAAGCATTACAATATAATCACATTTGATTCACATAAAAATCATATTATAAAAATACAATCTGTCTGGGTTAAAAGTAAATGCATATAACGATGAATATGTTGATAAGAAATATATAAATATGTACTTTAGTAAAAACCTCTATATTAAATAGAGCAGTAACTAAAATGTAATGTGTGGCACATTTTTACCTAACACTGCATTAACGCTGTTTTACAGAATCAGAATTGCCTAGACATAGTAAGGCCTTGCTGAGTTTAATTTTGGTGACTGACAAAAAGCAATTACTAGAAAATGGAAATCAAAGCCAAAACCAACTGTTTGCAACTAAAACTATGTACAATATGGTTTGTTTTCAGTTATATAAATGTATGACTGCCTATGTCATAAGAGTGATAATTCAATAAAGACGTTTCTTGTTAAAAAATGGTATAGTTGTGTAAGTAAAGCTTCCCATAACAGTAGATGTTCTAATAGATCACTGTTGCAGTAGCCATCCCCTCCCCCATCCCCCTAGTATACCTTTACTTGTGCTACCAGAGTGTGCATTCATGTGTATGTATGCATGTGTGTACATAAATATATGTGTGTGTATGTGTGTGTGTCGTACCTCTGAAACTCTTAGTGCAAGAAATCTTGACAAAGCCTGACAAAATGGGGGGACAAAGGCCCCAAAATAGGGACATATTTTAAATATTGCTCTTATAAACTTAGAAAGTTGCTAGAGTAATAGGGTTTATTTTAACATATATTTTGTGAAGGATTTGAAGTCTGAAACTCAAATGTATGTCATTATTTAGTGACTTAAATCCTCAGATCATCCCAGTGATTTGCCAGAAAACCACAAATTTATGAGGAACATACCAAAAATATGAGCCAAAAATCTGGACATTCTGTGAAAATCTGGACAGTTGAGAGGTGTGTGTGTGTGTGTGTGTGTGTGTGTGTGTGTGTGTGTGTGTGTGTGTGTGTGTGTGTGTGTGTGTGTGTGTGTGTGTGTGTGTGTGTGTGTGTGTGTGTTTTTCCTTTCAGTCTTCATTTATAAACAGTTTGCAGCTAATGGTTATTCCGTGTGGTTATTACTAGCATTTATGTTTCAGTGCTTTAGGCTCCCTTCTTAAACCAAGAAAGCTCTGAGGCTTTTGACTCCTAACCACTCCTTTTATATGGCTCTCCTTGAGCCGCTCTGTGGTTAGGGTTCACGGAAGATACCCTAAAGCCTTGAGAAGTTGTCTGGCTGTCTTGTCCTAGGCGGGATATACATTTTTGACTGCTGCAACAGTGATGTATTAGAAAATCTTTTGTTATAGTAAGTTTTACTTACACAATTGTACTTTCTACTGCTATACATCATGTCTCTCATTTATTCAATGGGATTAAAGTATCGGTGATGAGTCTTACTATGGTATCTTCACAAGTGACATACTATCTATGTCCTGTACAGGTGTGGATGTACCACTGGCTGACGTTTGAGATGACCCTAACTCTTGACAGAGATAGTAGTGAACACTTGGCATGGTCAGGGGCAAGGTGTCTGTGTGGACATGGCCTCTGTGACTGTGGAACCCACTCCAGATACACCATAGATACTGTAGAATAGGATGTTAATGACAGATCTAGCCAAGATGGGATGACACTCACTGCAGCACAGTCCACATTGGTAGCCACAAGCTCCTCTGGGCATGGGGAGGACAGGGGTGGTAAGTATGCTGGTGGCCATTGATGCCATGGGTACTGGCATCTCTGAACTAGCTGTCTCAATGTCTGCAAAGCAGCAAATGTGCAGGGCCAGCATAGAGGTACAGGCTTGCAACATATTAGTCTTTGCAGAAACAGTACATGTCCTACAGGGTGTTCGAGATGGCCTGAGAAACTGCATATCTCATATATGTGGCATTGTAGACATGTTAAGTCATCTGCTTGCTTGACTAAGGTGCCCCCTGTGCCCAAAAGTGTAATGTGTCTAATTTAGTTGTGCTTCCAGTGTTGTGATTTGGCATGGGCATGAGTTTGGAGGCCTAGGTCAGTCACACACAGAGCTGCCACTTCCACCCCACCGTATAAAATGGAGATGTATAGTGTCAGACAGGGAAGTCCACCATTTTATGGGGTTCATGGCACAGACATGTCCAGTGTGAGCCATCATTCACATTCATGCTGCATTCTTTTGCAGGTGCCCTGGATCTGTGCAGATGCCCCCCAAACACAAACACTAGTGACCATAGCCTTGGAAGAAGTATCAACAGAGTTACACACACACACACACACACACACACACACACACACACACACACACACACACACACACACACACACACACACACACACACACAAAGAATGCCCACTTCCAGAGCAGTTTATCCTAGGCCCAAGCCACCACTTACACAAACAGCACAAAGTTGCTTTCAGTTAGAACAGCAAGTATACATTTCCCTGTGGAAAACAGTGCAAACTGTGCCCTCCTGCACCTGTTCAAATGTTGATAACTGTTCCCTGCTCTCCCTTCTTACTTTGTTACTTGGATAGCCTACATCCGATGCACAATGTGCCAATCTATGCATAGGTGAACGCAGCCTGGTTCTGGTTTGCATGCATCAGTTTTACTGTTGTGTATATGCTTTAATCTAGCCCATAATTATGGGAGGGCTACTGCCTCTTGGCCAGTGCAACCTACCATCGTCTAGAAAAGCCATCCCCTGGTGCTGGCTCCTCCACTATCTCCTCATCTTGTGCATCCTCCACTCCCTGGTGTAACTGTATATGTTCATCCTGGATGTGAACTCTCTGCAGTTGTTTACTCATTATTATGTTATGTAACATTGCACATACTAAAAATGTCTTCATGAATGTTCCAAGGTCATACTGCAGGGCAACACCTGATATGTATAGGGAGTGAAAGCATGCCTTCAGCAACCCAAACACACATTTGATGATTACTTGAATTGATGACAGGTCATAGTTCTAGACCTTATTCTCCACAGTGTGTGAATTTCTGATTGGTGTCATTAACCATTGCTTAAGAGCATATCTGGCATTGTCAATATTATGGCCCTGGGAAAAATAGCAGCTCATAAACCATTGATATAGGTTGCAGTTGTGTCATATGTGGGAGCCACAGACTGAGTGAACAGCAGACACATTTTAGATTATGCATTGTGCAATACACACCACCTGTTCTTTCTAGCTCACCTTGAGGGGCCTTTATTTCAATGTGAGTGCAGTCTATGGCCCCCAGTACCTCAGGCAAATAGGTTCATAGGTAGATACTAGGCTATCTGCCCTAGGGCATTTATAAGCCTAGCCAGAGTGTATTTGGCTTCCGCCTCCCTATTAGATTAGCCTACTGTGCCTCTGTAAAGTAGGTCACAGAAGGTACCCTTTTAAGATTAGTTTACTGTGCCTCTGTCTAGCAGGAACACAGGAGAGATCCCAGGGGTGAATTTGCGATTTCCCATCCACGCGTCCACATTTCGCTTGAAGAGGGTCAGCGAGGGGCTATGTCTAACATGAATTGGGATTCTATTCCAGAGTGAGGGGAGCCTCTGGGAAATGAATCTGTCCCACCAGCATGTCCTATTTATTTTTGTGCTGAGGTTTAGGTCCCTGGAGCATGTAGCTCTAAGGGACTTGGATTTTTTGAGGTGGAGCATGTCCATTAATTCTGGGTTTGACATGGCTTTGTACGTCAGGCATAGATCGCCTCTGAGTAGGCAGTAAGCAACTGAGTAGAGCTGGAGTTTCTTTAGTCGAGCTGCATAGGACATCATAAAAATACTGCATGATGTGTGCTCTGTCCTTTGTAGTTTTAGGAAACCACATGTTCCTCCTCACATGCTGCATATCATTGTGGAACTGAGGTATCCTTGAGGCAGATGCCTGGGATACCCTTACTACGTTCCCATTAGTTACTGAAAGGTCCCTGTAGGTAGTATACTCAAAGCCACATGTAGCTAGGTATCACTGGGATACGTTCACCATGTTTCCCACAGGTATGCAGATTAGAGCAACACATAACAACCAGCTCCTTCACGGTGATGCTGTCAACATGGTAGTGGTCTATAATACTACATGGATATTTCCATATTGTGAAATGCATGAAATGTAATCACAGTTGGAAGACACAGCACCTCTGAGAGCAATGATGTCCAGCATTTTGACTACCAGCAAGTGCAGCCTGTTGCGTTTATTAATGCTGCATCTACCCCTAACATTGGATCCAGCATTGTCTATTTTCATCCGATTCAATCAGATTCAACCTCAGCGTCTTCTACCAGACCTTTGGATTCAAGACTCCAACTCCTCCACTACCCACCATTCCCTCCTTCTGTCTGAATTACCTCAGATCTCATTTGCTGCCTGTTCATCCAGATGTGTTTCTGAGAGCTCATTCTGTGGTCACAATAATGGTCATCTTTAAATTTGTCCTCATCTCCTCCCTTTAAATTGCCTAGTTTAGTGTATAGCATAGGTTAGTGTTAGGTTAGGTTGTTAGTATTTTTATATAATTAGTACTTAAGACTATTAGTATGATTTTTTTTCTAGATTTTTCTAGTATTGCTACATTTGTAGGAATAGTTACTTATGTAACTATGTGTCATACTTGCTTGTGTGACAGTGGGTTTGACAGGGTAGTTTATTCATAGTTTTCAACTATTTATTCATGTATACAACTATACATATATATGTATAGAGAAAGAGAGAGATATAGAGATATAGATATATATATAGAGAGAGTGAGAGCAATAGAAGTTTTTTATAATAGTGTGCATAGATTTTTTTTTCTGATGTCAGACAAATCATCAGGCTTTAAAAAGTGTTCAGCCTGTGGACACAAAATCCCTCATCAAGATCCGCATTTCTTGTTTATTTACTACTTGGGTGCCTTTCACCCTCAGGCAAATTGTGAAATTTCTGCTTCTTTTGGGACCAGAACCATTCAAGATATGAGGGAAAAACTAATAATCAAGGGTTTGCTTTCCCCTCAGACAGGGTCTTCCACTATGTCTTCTGAAGCAAGACTTACATCAGCTTCTCCGAGTATTGAAAAGAAGAAGGAGAAAGATAATGATGGGTCTAAGAAAACACCAGAGAAGTCCGTAGAGAAAAGGATAGAAGATAAGAGATTAGAAGAGAATAAAAAAATCAAGAAACCAGTTTCTGTGTCCATCCAGTTTTTTGGGTCTGATACCAAAAACTTTGAGACAGTCAGATCCACCTGCCAGATGGGGCCAAACTGCCTCCCTTAGAGCTACCTTTTTCTGGAGCCTGTGAGCTCAGAGCTACATTCACCGATCCTGCAACATAAACTACCCTCTAGCATCCCATCGATAGCTTTATTGTTGAGGTTGGAAAGATCCACCATAAGTCTCACAGAAATTGAAGTCAACTGAATGATGAGAAAAGTTTTGAAAACACAGATCCCACTGGGATACCTCCCAGTACCATCCCCAAGAAGAAGTCCAGGATCAGGCCCATCGACCCCTGTCACAATTTACCGGTACCAGTCCACTACTCTGATATGGTTCCCATGGGTCTTTACCCTTATGTTGCACCTCAGTTGGATCTGACAGTCCAAGAGACTTTTGACTTTGACTACATTCCTTACTCTGTTGACTCTGATGTTATCAGGACTAGACAAGTCCTGGAGCCAAAGCATTGGTGTCAGAGTGCAGATGGTGGCATTGACTCCAAAGTTCTTGTTGCCATTTTTCCCCCTCGGTGTCTCAGTATTTGACAGCTTGGGTCTAATGTCCTCCTTGGAGCCAATCACTGTTGGAATGGGGAATCTTCCTGAGTCAATTGACAGAGGAAGTACTTTCTTGGCTTCAATGGCAGACTCGACTTTAGAGGCTGTGGAGAGGGTCTTGGCTGGACCAAGAAGACAGGTGTGTGCACTGAATTCAGATCTGTCCCAACACCCAGTAGAACCTGTTCTTTATACCTCTCATTCTTTTTGACAGGGACAGTCATAATGCATAGGTTTTGAGACAGTCCGACATTCAAGCTCCCAGTCTGATTCCGATCTGAATTTACCAGAACCCTAGAGACATGTTCTGAGAAAGCAGATGTGCAAACAGAATTACATCGACTCTTTTCCTAAGCCTGCCACTGTGGATGTAGATTTGGATGAGTGAGAAGGATCCCACAGACCCTTCCTGGAAGGTGTCACATCTGGGGACATCCTAGAACTGATGAATCAGAAGGGGGATGATCCAGTAGAACTCCTTCACCAGATGAGCCCATGTTTCTTGAAGCCTTTGGGTCAGGCTCACTTGTATCCTGGGTGGCTCTCCCTCCTGATGCATCGATAGATCTTACGGCACAGAGGGCATGGAAAGACCCTGATATTACAGAGCTAATCCGTAAAAAAACAGACAGAATCCTAGTAGCTCCAAAAGACAGAAAGCACTGGTCTAAAGGTCCTCCATTAGATGTCATGATGACTGCAGCAGCCATGAAAAAGAAAACTGTCTGAAAAGTGTTCTTCTGTCCTTCCCTTAACAGAGGGGCTTTGGACAGACTAGGAAAATGGAGTTACTCTTCAGCAAACTTTGCACTCAAGGTGCTGAATTACCTTGCTCATGTAACTCATTTCCAAATGGACTTGATCAAGAAGATATCCAAGTCTCTTTTGGGTAATTTACCATCAGACGTCCAAAACACAGTGGACGCTCAAATGTCTACTCTACAGTCTATGCTAATGTTGCCATGCGATTGCTGTCAAATGCAGCAAATGGCACAGCAAAAGCATCTGGTACAGGCATTATCATGCATCTCCACGCTTGGATGTGGTTTTGCCACTTCACAGAAAGCTTCAAGGCATCCTTCATTAATGGCCCTTTCAATGGTTGCAAGCTATTTGGATGTAAGGTAAAAGAGACACTTACTAGGAGTGAACAAGATGGCAAGACCCTATCTGCCATAGGAATCCATTTCTCCACTTTACAAAGATCCTATTCCAGGAATCAAAGAGGAGATAAGAAAATATGGTTCAGGAAATCACAATGTTTTCACAGCAGCACTCTTGGGGATAGGCCTCCCTTAGGCAGAGAAGGAGTCAACTCGAATGGATGTCACCCCAGAGGCAGACTGCAAAATGAGGGTGTCCTTGATTCCTTCATTGAGAAACCCTGCCAGTGCCCCTGAAGGCTTTCCTGGCCACTGCATTCTGAAGGCAGTCAGGGGGTGCTTAACCTTACACCCATAAGCCTGGCAAATCATTATCTCAGATTCATGGGTGTTAAGAATAATCACCAAAGGCTATACCAAACATTTTTTGTATCCTCCAAAGAAAAGAATAAAGCTTTTCAATACTCCACCCAATCAGTTGGAATCTGCAGCAACAGAAATTTCAAAGTTGCTAGAAAAAAGAGTAATCCAACAGATCCCCCCAGACCAGTTAGAATCTGGAGTCTATTCCAGGATCTTTTTAGTTCCAAAGTACACAGGGGACTTCTGGCCAATATTGGACCTCAGCCACCTCAATCAGTTTGTAAAACAGATGAAATTCCAGATTGCCATGGTATAGTCCATATTACCTTTGTTAAGAAAGGATTATTGAATGTGCTCTATAGACCGCCAAGATGCCTATTACCATATAAAGATTCAAAGGCAATCCAGGGGATTTCTCTGTTTCAGACTTGGAGCCAGTCATTACCAGTGTAGAGCACTGCCATTCAGTCTCACCACAGTCCCCCAGGTGTTCACCAAGATTATGGTAGTAGTAGTGGCTCATCTACAGCTGCAAGGGATCTAAGCTGTCCCATATCTGGATGATTGGGTCCTAACTGCTACCTTCAAGATTTACTACTACGGCACCAAGTTTTTCTGCTTCACCTTGCTGATCAGTTAGGAGCAACTATCAATCAAGCAAAGAGTAAACTGCCCTCTGCTAAACAAATAGAATTCATAGGATGCCAAATTGACACAATTCATCAAACTACCAAACTTCACACACCAAACGTTTTATTGTTAAGATACGTAGCTGTTCAGGTTCTTCAGCATGCCTGTACATAAGCAAGATTGATTCTATGTCTGTTAGGTCTGATGGCCTCTACTATCACTTTAGTACCACTAGCAGAATGGCTATTGAGAACATTACAATGGATGCTGTCAGTCCAGTGGTCGCAGAGCCTCCATCCCCTCCATGCCAGAATGTGTCTTAATCAGACATGCAGAAACCACATAAGTTGGTGGACAACTTCTTCATCAGTGGCAGAAGAGAGACCCCTCTGTTCACCATCCCCGCAGGCCACAGTAACCACAGATGCTTCCCTTCTAGGATCTGGGGAGTATTTCGAGAAGATGGTTCAAAGAACATGGTCACCTGTTGGAGATGAGAGCAGTCCTAGCACTGCAAGCTTTTTAGGACTTCCTACTGAAGGATGCGATTTCCATCCAGATGGACAATATGTCAGTGGTGTGGTACATCAACAAATAAGGTGGAACACATTCATATCCTCTTTGCTGGGAGGCCATGCCAGTTTGGCAGTGGGTGATGCCTTTCCATCGATTCCTGGTACCAATGAACATTCTTGAGATGTGGCATGTATAAGCAGACAAAATGATTAGGTTTATCCTGTTACCTCATGCCTGGATTCTCAAACAGTAGCAACAGAAAATTTTTAGCTGCTGGAACCAATGTTGCTGCAACCTTTTTGCCTCATACCTCAACAAGTGCAGCAATTACTTTGCCTTCATCCCTCTGAAGGGACAGTCACTGAGAGAGATGCTCTAGTCCACACTTGGACCTCGGGTCTCTTCTATGCATTTCCAACAATACTTCTCTTGACAAAAGTCATACAGAAAGCCACAAGGTGCAAAATCATAGTGATCCTCATTGCCCCATTCTGATCCCAGCAGGTTTGGTTCCCCTTCCTTTGGCCTCATTTGCTACACCCTCCATGGGTGCTGGATCCCATTCCAGATCTCCTGAGTCACCCATCTGGAATGCTTCTACCAGATCTACAAATCCTAAAACTAATCTCATGGTTTCTCCAATTTTAAGGATGACCATAGATATCAGGCCATCTTCTTCAGTAGTCCACATAATTTCTTCTTCTCAAAAACAATCCACTAAAAAGACTTATAAAAGCAAATGGAAAATATTTTCTGTTTGGACATTATCAAAAGGATTAGATAACTTTTCTTCCCCACTCCTATCGATACTGGAATTTCTTTCAAAACTTTTCCAACAAGGTTCCAGTTTTTGTACTTTCAAAGTTCAAATGACTGCTATTTTAAATTTTCAGATAGACCATAATGAGTCTTTCATTGCTTCTCCTATGATATCCAAAGCTTTCCTCAAAGGAATGTTTTTACTGAGGCCTCCCATTCAAGGGCCAGTTCTTCCACTGGATGTCACATTTTTACTTCACTTACTGACTCAAAAACCTTTTGAGCCTGCAGCATCAGCTGACTTGAAGTTTCTTTCTTGGAAAACTGTCTTTCTGATTGCCATTACCTCTGCTAGATGAGCTTCGAAATTACAAGTGCTTTCATGCAAGCCACTCTTTCTCATCTTTCACAAAGATAATGTGTTATTGAGAATGAACCCTACTTTCTTCCACAAGTTTTATCTGAAGCAAATCTGAATCAATACATTGACCTGCCAGTGTTTTTTCTAAATTACTCTAGTAAAGGAGAGCATATGGTTTATACACTAGATGTTCACAGACAAGTTAGATTTTAATTACACCATACAAAAAATATTAGAAAATAGATCAACTATTTGTCTCCTTGTCCAAAACAAAACTGAGACACCGTGTGTCAAAGGTTATTCTTTCAAAGTGGCTGGCAGACTGCATTGCCTTCGTTTATAAAACTTGAAGGGTTGTCTCTGCACTCCATACCAAATGCTCATTCCACTAGAGCAACTGCTACCTCTACAGCATTCATGAAAAGTGTTCCTATTCATGACATCTGTGCAGCAGCAACTTAGTCAACAGTTCATACCTTTAATCTCATTACATGTTGGATGTGCAATCTGGAGCTTGTGCATCCTTTGCCTCTGCCATTCTCAGAAATGTCCTTCCTTGAGACCACCCAGGTCTTTTTTTAAGTAGCTTTGGAATCTGTCCCAAATGTTGAATCAGATGAAAACAGACAATATAGGTTACAAAAGTTATGTACCTATCATAGCGATATGTCTATGTTGTCTCATCCCTCCCTCCTTCACCTTTCCAAATTGCCATATACAATCTTCTTGTGCTTGAACAGATCTCAGCTAAGACTCTGTCTTTTTAAGGTCACCTTTCTAAGTATAGCATGCTTAACATGTTGTTATTTCATTCCATGATCGTTCTTTTTAGTGTCAAGATACTATATGATTAGAATAGTAAGCAAACATGATCTGATAATTCAGTCAGAAGGAAGGGAAGAGTCAGAGTCTCGGATCCAAAGATGGTAGAAGGTGCAAACGTCAGATCCAATTGGATCCGACTACCCAAATGTTGAACTGGATGAAAATGATTCAACACAGATCTATCATTATGGTGAGTACATAACTTTTGTTTCAGTATTCTCTTCCTATAACTCCAAAATTTTGCGGAAGTTAGTTCCTCTGGGGCTAGCACCCCTAGTCAAGAAATATATATATATATATATATATATATATATATATATATATATATATATATATATATATATATAATTTTCTGAATCACTCCTCTATACTGTTTACCCTGTTTACCCTTATTTACATCTGCCACGTTCCTCATTTTAATAATGGTGCTCATTACCATGTCATTATACTACCATTAGCATACAGTGCAGGTATCTATATTGCTAATCCCCCCCCTCCCCTCCATGCTTAGTATAGCTGTGAATGGCACACACCCTATATGTGTCCTTATGTCACACTTAATGGCTGACCCAACCACTACAGAGAAAATGCTTCTGAATCCCATGGTCATGCTGTAAAATACATTCTCAGTCAATAATTACACTATATACTTGTTTTATGCCAACAGGCAATGTGTAAAATTCTCTTCTCATGGTAGTAATTATGGTATATAGTAACTTATGCCCAAAGCCACTCTTTTATGTCAGAAATCACTCTAAATAGTCTTTAATCATGTAATTGTAATCTACATAAAGTGCCTTTCTACTGAAAATCACACTCCATAATATTGGTTTCATTTTAAAATAAGAAATGAGTTGCTTTATCATGTACAGTCATGGGTGTTCTTTAGATAAATTGTCTTCGTAAAGGAAGTCTCTCTAAATAAGTCACTTCTGTATAACATCAATGGTTAGCTTTCTGTTATGTAAGTATTTGGGCCAGATTCAATAGAGCCTACACTAAGTGCACACTAAATGTACATGATATATATATTCAAGAACATTCTTATCACATTTTTTGTACTTTCTAAGCCACTCAGAAAGACTACACTAAGTGTACATGTAGTCTACACTTTGTGGTAACCTTTATGAATGCCTGCCAGTATTTAAAGATGCAAGAATATCAGTAGGAAAATTAAAGTTAGGATAAAGAAGGTGTGAGTTATATATGTGCTGTTTGTTCACTCAGAATGGAGGTATACACTTAGTGTAGGTGTTATTGAATCCAGGGGCTTATTTATTCCTTTCACTTTTATGTAGGGTTCCTATTAGATGACCGAAGATGCATTCTTTCGAATGCGTCTTGGTCGAACTTGAAAAGATGAAAAGGTAAAATGACAAAGCGGCATATAAGTGAATCCTTTCCCTGGGAAAGAAATCACTTGGCCACATCTGTTACTTTGCTGTTTACGTCAATGTAGTGCGATCTCGAAGTTGGTATATTTAAGTAGGGGGGTGTGGGGGGCAAAGCCCCCCACTTTATGCTATGTTTTAAGTGGTTTTTTTTTTTTTTTTTTTGGAACAGAGATTTTTTTTCCCTTGGAAAAAATCGCTGTTCTAAGTGTTCGAGTTTGTAAGCTTTCGCTTACATGAGGTCGATAAATCATTGTTCGCTTTTCTAAGCATTCGATGATTTAATATAGACCCTTTATGTAACAGTGGGCCTTTCTGTCATTAATCAATAAATCAAAAATCAATCACTCCCCTTGTATTAAACAACAGGCTTGGAATCTCCCTTAGTAAATCAGTTTTGTTCAGAATGAATTCTGCATCATTATTGCCTTGAATAAATTGTTCTGTACATAAGTCACTTTACACAACTCACCCCTGGCTCCTTTACAAAAAGCACTTGTACTGTCTTAAAATAAATAATATGTAGATTAAAAAGTAACTCCACATAAGTAAATAATTTATAACTCAGTGTTCAAAAATATTCATACAAAACCCCTCCATTTTCAGCCAACACTATGCGTTCAGTTTGCCTAGAATAATATTTCATTGTGTTTTGTTTTCCATCTTTCCAAAATTTTAGCCTCAGAGCATTACTGCGTACATGAGCTGGAACCTTTACCAATTTGTTAAGTCTGTACTAAGGTACATTTACACTAAATAATATAAAGAAATGTGAAGAAGCAGAAGGAGAAAATGACTTGGTTGCATACTGAAAGAAAAGGTTAGCTCATTTAGATAATGTATGAATATACAACCTCATGCATAGTTGTATCGGTATTCCATAATACCCTTTACCCACTCCTAACCAATACAGAAGGAGTGGAGACAGTTGAGATGTGAAGTTGGTAGCAACCATGCTACAGTGTGGTACGTTATCCCTGATGTAGGAATTTATTTATATTTATTCATTTATTTATTTGGTATTTGTTTATTGGGATTCAACATAAATACAAAGACAACTATAAAATATATGTATTAACTAAGATGTAGGATGTATAATTAACAGTGTCATCATTTAGGTTTGAGTGATGTCAAACACATATATTTATATCTACATTTAACATATAAAAATGAGGGTGGGGGAGGGAAGATGAAATAGAAGTGAGGTTAGCCTGGATTAGAGCAGGTGTATAGCCAAGTGTTGTTTAGACGTTGTTTTAATAATATTTTGATGGCTGATAAACTGGGAGTTGACCTAATAGCAGTGGGGAGAAAATTCCATACTTTTGTTCCAGAGTAAGAGTAGAGATACTGTCCAGGTTTTTTTGAAATTGTGGTGATATTTAGCAGTTTTTTGTCCTCAGATCTTCAGGTTCTGTTTGATTGGTATGGTTCAATTAGATCGCTTAGTGCTGGATAGGCAAAGGGCTTGTAGACTAATTTGTGCAGAGTTGATAGTTGGATGTAGTGGAGTTGATTGGGGAGTTCAAGCCAGTTTGATGGGAAGGAACATGAGGGTAGAGACCTAAGACTGTGTGGGTTTAGACTTCAGTCTATTAGGATAAACAGCAACAAGGGGTATGGAGCACTGGGAGGACATAGCAACAATGGAGGTAATACTAGGATGCATTAAGTAAAGAGTGAGCTAGGGAGTACACACCAGTATACAGAGAGTAAGGACAAGTGGAAAGGTGAGGCAATAAATATGGCTAAAGAATGAAATAAGTAAGGGGAAGGAAAGGCCACACAGGAGCCCTTATTGTTCCCAGTGTCTCTTGCTCGGATTAGAGGCCTAAGTGCTGGAGGAGTTGGCTAGAGAGGGATGGGTGTGAGTGATCAGTGCTTGCTTGCCAATTATTGGTGGGAAGAGTTGGGAAGTGCCACTTCAGGAGCACATTGGAAGAAAGTCCATAAGCTAAGAGATTAGGGTTCACACGTCCAGTGAATGGGTGATCATTACATTAATTAAACATTGTAAATGTCTAGAAGTAAGGATCTGTGCTGGGCTTGGACTGTTAGGACATTACACCCTGCTTGCCAAACATCAGGTCTGGATATAGAAGCAGTGCAGAAGTATCTTAGTCCTCTACCCTACAAGATGGCAACCTCTCCCTCCCAATGTCCTTCATTGTGAGTGGAGGGAAAGAATACTTAGGCCTCTTTAGAGATTAAACTTGAAGGTCATGTGGTGCAGAATCCAAAAGATAACACAAGAAAGGAGGACACACATGACAATATGATATGGGAATGAAGAGGAAAGAAAGGCATACAGGAAATAAACATTACAGATCATCCATTAGACCAAGGTAGAGCTGAAGAAAGATGTGCCTCAAGGAGTAAAGAAGGGAAATTAGACATCTTCAGATGCTACACTAAATTACAAGAGGAGACAGTAAGCTTATCTAGTCTGTCCTTTTAATATATTTAACTTTCTAATTCACCCACAACCCTGTCTTCCTCCATACTTGTCCCATATCCTCTTGAATTTGTGGATTCCCTCTCCAATACCCCATTCTGGTAGTCCAGTCCATGGAACTAGAGGTGTCTTTGTGAACTATTTCAGAGCTTCAGAGAATAGTCTTTCCCTATAATTTGCTTCCCTTTCTGCACTTTCTGTTTAAGATGACCCCTTCACACCTTCCTGATATGACCTTGGGCACCAGTATCATGTCCTCCCTGTCTGTTTTGATTTTAAATGAGAAGAGCACTAGATCCTCTACTCTGTGGTCATATCCATTTTGTTATATCCGCTGGATTTTTCTGGTGGCTTTTCTCTGGATTCTTTCCACCAGCCTGAAGTCCCTCTCTTTGTATGGCCTCCAGATCTTTACACAATACTCAAGGTATGGTCTGACACAGCTCTGTAGAAAGGACTCATTACTTATTTTATTCTGGTATCTATACCCCTGGGGATGCACCGCAGTATTCTGCTTGCTGCTTCAGCTGCCCTATCACCCTTCCTATGGTGGTCTAGCTCAGATGCGATCAACATCCCCAAACACTTTTCCTGCTAACTTGCCATCCTTTCCACTCCCACAGCTGATACTTCACATTAATTGCAGTATTTTGCATTTGTTTGCTACATTGAATCTCAACTGCTACCTTTCAACACTTTTGTTCACTCTTTGCAAATCCTTCCCTAGACTTGTCCTTCTGTCCTTCACTGCTGTACCTATCTTTACAGCATTAATGAACAGGCTGATTCTAACCTCTTTTTCTTCAAATCCCTAGACCTAGGACAGGTCCCTGCAGAAATCCCACTTGTCACTGTCCTAATTTCTGACAGCATTGCTCTCATGAAATCAGTCTGTGTCCCACCATCCAACTATGCAGCTATTGAGGTCTTCATTCCTGGTCTTACCCTCAACGACTCCAGTTTCCCTATCAGCCTTCTCTGTGAGACTCAGTCAAAAGCATTGCTGAAGTCCAAATGGACCATGCCTACTGGCAGTCCCTGGTCAAGCTTATCTGCAATTCAATTATAAAAAAACAGAATGAGGTTTGACTGACAGCTCCTTTGGACATTGAACCTGTTTTTGGTAGCTGTCCTGGAGAGTTTTTCTCTAGAAATGCTACCAGTTTTCCACTCATAATTCTCTCCATTACTTTGCCTGCCAATGCCTCTTAAGCAAAGAGGACTACAGTTCCAAGGATCCCCCCCCCCCCCCGTACACGGGTAACTAACTTGTCATTCAGTTCTCAGGCACTTCTGCATTAGATGGGATTCTGTTAAAGATCTCTATCAGGGGGGCTGCCAGCACATTGGCCAGATTTTTGAGGACTCAGGTGGGGGTAGTCCATCTGGTTCTCATGTTGTATCTTCCCTGGGGACAGACAGGTCCCTTTCTACTCCTCCTCTGTCTCTAGCCTGGTATCTGTTCACAGTTCTGTCCACTCTTCTCTGCTCCTTCCCAATACAGCACTATCTCCTTGCTTTCCTTTCTGAAGACTGAAGCAAAGCATCCAGTACCTCTGCTTTGTCCATTAATTTGTGATCTGCCTCCCATTTCTGCTCAGCCTGGGCAAGTCTGCCCTTCCCTTCCTTCTTTCCTCTGTCTCAAGGTCCTTTTGTTCCTTGATTCCTTCTGTTCAGGGCCAGATGCAGCACTAGGCAACCTAGGCCCTGATGCTGTCAGGGGGACCCTGGCACAACATTAAATTAATTTAAAAAAGGTTTACTGATACTTTATAACAAATGCACACATGAGATTTGATTTCCTGCTACTGCTGCACGTGCTGTTTTAAGATGTTTTCCAACAGCCAATGAGATAGATGGATGGAACAACACATATGTGCAATATTTGATTTCTTGTTATTTTGACATGTTTTCCAATGAGACAGACAGAGCAAGCAGACATGCTGGTATTTGGGCCCAGACAAAATGCACCCACAAGATGTATTCAAACCATATAGATTTATTTTCCGTGGTACAGAGGTGTGTTCAAACAACAATGAATTTGGTGTATTCACTGTCAATGCGTGAACTACTACTGAAACACAGCAGTTAGCTTTGTAGGTACAGAAGTGTGTGTGTGTGTGTGTGTGTGTGTGTGTGTGTGTGTGTGTGTGTGTGTGTGTGTGCGTGCGTGTGTGTGCATGCGTGTGCGTGTGAGTGCTTGTGTGTGCAAAATGCCCTCATTATAGAGGGCAGTTTAGTTAATTAAGTGGCTCAAACCCTGTACATTGATAACAAGAGCCTTAATCCTCTACGCCAACCAAACCCTTTAGCTAATCACAAAGAATTACAATCAGTCATTAGAGTTGGTTGAAGTGTTCTGAAATGGATACTTTTGGCATTAGTGGTTCGCACATTTTGTTTCACTGCTTACTGGAAAAAATGTTCAAAACTACAAATTTAAAATGCATTCTAACAAATGTTGTTTTAGACAAGAAATATTACTGTATTAAACAGGAAATACATTTAAAATGATCAGGAAGTGGAACTAAAAAACACACCCATTTATGTGTGGTCCTAAAAATGTATGCAGGGACCCATGGTTTGAAAGCAGTTTGGTAACCAAGGTACATATAATCCGCTACTGGCCAGGTGTATTTTCAGTGAATGTGAGATTCAGTACATTTTCAATGAATGTGAACGTCAAGGGAGCAGAAGTTTGATGTTGCTCATGCCAAGTCTGTTTTCAATGTTCATCTGTTTTGTTTTATTTAAGAAATGGCCATCAGTGTTTGTACCACAAAACTTGAAAGCATTGTTATTGGTGCAACAGGTACCATACTCACCGTTGATACAGAAAGATGTGGTTCTGTTTTCACCCCAGATAGATGGATTCTGACAATGCAGTGCAGCATGATGGGGGGAGGGGGGGTTGCGGTCCTAAGTATGTTGTCCTTTGGGTGAGATGCTACACTGAAGCTCCATCTGCCTGACTTGATGGTAGCTCATCTGGATGTAAATGATCCCTCTGTACCTACTGAGAAGTGTAGGGGAAGTTTCCTGATGACCTGGACAAATTTCTACTAGTAGAATAAATACCACTTTGGGTATCCCCTGAAAAAGGTCTACTAGCCTAGGGGGACTAACTTCATCAGCACAGGATAAATAAACTATAGATTTTAAATTAAATCCACATCTCTATAATAATTTCTAAAGTAAAGAACAAAATAGTGTGCACACACGACTTTTTTTCTTTTTTTTTAGTTAAAGGAAGTCATGCAATGGAACACTGTAATGGCTGGGGGGGTGGGCTGGTCCATTTCCCTGCCTAAGGCCCCATTTGACCATGATCCAGTTCTGCTTCTGCTAAAAAGTTATACTGCAGTGGGATGGAATGGAAAGAAGTATGAAGCAACAGACCATGCAAATATATGAGCACATTGTTCATTTCAGTAGTTACAAGCAACAGGAATGTTACTGCTTTGGGAGAAGAATGGGAAGGAAAATGATGACCGATTAGGGAGGAGACAGCAAAATGGCTAGGGAACATCAGGGAATAAGGGAACCTCATGGAATAAGGCATAGGTGCCAGAAAGGCTACTCCACCACGTGATGAAACAACAGTAGATATGCTGGGTCAACATCTGGCAAACGTGTAGTCTTGCCATGAAGACTTGGGTGAAGGCAGAAGATTGCAGAGTTGTGACAGTGGTCCTTTTGTCTAAGGAGGATCAGGAGAAGCTGGGTAATTCCATAGCAGTCAGTTTTACAACAATCCCAGGAAATTTACTGAAAAAATTCTATGGGGGTAGGCTGGTAGGGATATTGAATGCAAATTATTTAGCAAATAGGCAATAGCACTGTTTCATTCAATAAGCATCCTGTAAGTCTGAGCTGATCCATTTCTGTGACTGGGTCATCACTGAGTCAGAGGAATGTCTGAGATACAAAGAATCTCAGCTTCAATAAAGCCTTTATAGCAGGGTTCATAACAGCTCATAGAATAAACTAGGCAGTATAGGGTTAAAATCCAAACTGAAGAGGTGATTAGGGGATTTGCTAACCAATAGGATGCAGGTAGTGGCATTTGGGGACAGCCAAGTTAGAAGCCAATATCTAGTGGTGTGCCAGGGGTTTAGTGCTGGACTTGTTAATATTCTTCATACTTGTGCTAGACATTAATTACATGAGGTCAGTCGTTCTATGGATGACACCCAGAAATGAGCAGTGAACACGGTGGTGGCCAAGATCAAATGTAATCTAATCTTGTTGGATTCATGTCAATTTGCGGAAGGGTGTTTCAGTGAGTGACAATACTGGGAAAAACTAAATCACTGAAAGCCACACTCAGCAAACCTCAAATCATCTATTTTCACAGGGGAGCAACCCCCTGCTTCCCCATGAGAGAGGACATCTCCATCCCTTAAACTTATATATATATATATATACATATATATATATATATATATATATATATATATATATATATATATATATATATATATATATATATATATATATATATATATATATATATACATATATATAAATAGATAAATAGATACATATATATAGATAAATATAGATATATAGATTCCTATTCCATACTATACCTATTCCACAGTCACAACAGTGAGGAAAAAGTGCAAACTCCATTAGCGCTTTTCAGCAAAATTATTTTGAAATGTTGGCACAAGCTGAACAGTCTTCAAACACTTGTCAGGTTCCTGTGTATTTGCCTTATGCTTAGATAGCTGGTGTATGAGTTTGTATAGAAACAGTGGCAAAGCTATGCATTTGGTTGGTGGGAACCCAGGAGCAGTATGCATTAGGTGTATCATTATGGCTGATTGATTAAATAAAATGTGGGTTCTGTAGTCACTCCTGGCTGAAACATGTTGTACAGAGTAAGAGGGCTAACAGAATGTTGCCATTCACTGCCATCATTGTGGATTCCTGAGATCATTTATCATCGTTCCATTATTGATGGTGCTCATGAAGTCTCATCTGGAGTTCTGTCTTAATTTATAGAGGTGTATCAGCATGAGGACATTAAGTTGGTTGACAGTGTGCAAGAGAGGGCTACTGATGTGCTAACAAGAATGTGGGATGTGCAGTTTGAAAAGAGGTTCAGTGTGCTGTGAATGTACACCTTGGAGGACAGAAGAGAAGGGAAGACTATGATATGATGTTAAATGAAGTGCAGTTTATTTACATATGCAATTCAGCTTGTGTTTAGTTTAGCACTGATGTTTTTCCCCCCATGAATGCCTATTATCAAGCCTTCCCTTGAATAGACATTACACTCTCATGGGAGGAGAGGTCATCTGGGCAGCTATGATGGTGCTTTGTACTCTTGCAAATATCCAAGCAATGAGAGTAGTTTTCATTTTATGGCCTAACTCTATTTCTAGAGGTTATTTTAACACTTGAATAACTGCAAGTGCCACCTATGCCTCTCTGTCCATGCATGTGTGCTTCCCTACTCACATTGACAAGGCTACTGTTACATGTCTTCCCAGCACTGGCTCACTGCCCTCCAGCCAAGGCTCTGTCAGTGAAGCAGTGATGTGAACTGGTTTGGAGCCATAGTCCTTCCCCTCATGATGGGTATGCCCATCCTCCTTGCCCAGGCGGTCAGTTTCCTGAGCTGCTAGTTGAACTGGGGCCATTGACTCTGTAGTCAAGACTTCATCCTTGCATGCCACTGATACAGGCTACAACATGTAGGATATTTAAAAATAAATTAATTAACAAATAAATACGGGAGCATTGTATTTTGTATAGCTCTGCCAGTATATGCTTTTCTTTATAATGCAACTTTTATTTACATACATGCAAGCATGGCCAAGTTGTGGCCAAAAAAGTTATGTTTTAGACAAGGCCACTTATGATGTTAACAAAAAAAGTTATTTAATTATATGCAACTCATGGTTTGTCCAGACCAAATACCATACTTTGAATACAAGGGAGGTCATAAGTGTAACTGGTACCAGAGTGGGCTGAAGGTAGATGACAGAATTTATGGTCATATCTTGGGAGCTGAGGTCACATATTCTGGACACTTGATGAAAAAAGGGACATGAGCTTTCAGCCAGTCATCATTTGATGATGTGTTGACTTCATCAGAGAGAGTGTTACTCAGAAAGACAAGGGAAATGCTTCTTGGGAGCTCTTGGTGAAGGTTTCCTTGCAAGATAATACTTTAACGACACTTCAGCTGTATTCCCCATGAGGTTGAGGAAAGTGAGTCTAAATGGACTACATTCACAGACACAGTGTTTAAGCAAATGGCAAGCAGCTGTGACCAGAAGGTAGTCAGTGCCTCTTGTGGTGATAACACTTGGACCTGCTGAAGGATGCCAATGGTGAGGAAGATTGTCAAGTTGAAGAAGGTAGCTTTGCAGGTAGTGAGATCAGTACAGTATTTTAATTCAATTGAAAGCTATCCTAGGCCAAGTAGTCCGCAATGATAGTGGTTAAGAGCATAAGTTACAACATGAGAGTTTAGAGAAGCTATAGAAAAAGCTACTAGGTGTCCTCAAAGGTGTTCTGGCAAGCCATTCATCAAGTCAGGAGGGAGGCAGAAGCTGTTTACTGTTGTACATAGCTGTATAGCTCTCAATCTGCTATTTCCAGAATGTGGAACACTGCTTCCCATAATGTGGGACAAATGGGCAAAATGTGGAACACTTACTAACAGCTTAATGCCATCTTCAACTATGAAGCTCACAGGATGGTTAAAATGTGTTACTTTATATGAAATTCTGTGCCAGTTGGCTGCAGTCACTCTAATTCTACCTTTGTCCTTCTTATTCAAACTTTCCTTCTCCTCAACCACTATTTTCCCTTCTATTTCAATTCTCAGCTTCTTCTGATTCCCCAATTTGCTGCCATTACACCTGTCTTAACTCTACTCGGTTTCATCCCATGTACCTTCAGTTTTGTTTTCCATCCTGTTACCTGTCCTTTGCTGAAGGCTGCCTATAATGCCACATTGCCTGCATAACTCACATTTGTTAATCTGTCTCCTCCGACCTGTTAACTAATGTAATTTATCACCAATATGAACAGCAGTAGGCTCAGGGCTGAACCCTAATTGACACCCACTCCCATTAAGAACTCCTCTGGGAGAACAAACACTTTTCGTACTTGTGTCATTGAGTCCTTGTTCATAGCCTGCATTCATTCTACCAATGCTTCTGGGACTTCAATCCACCACAGGACTGCCCAAATCAGCTTTCTTGGGACATTGTAATATGCTTTCTACAAGTCTAGGAATGCCCAGTTGGACTATTTCCTCATCTCTAGCTTCTTCTCAGGTATCAGTCTCACTGCAAACATCAGGTCAGTTGTGCTGCATCCTGATCTAAATCAGAACTGCTCATCTCCCATCTTGCTTTCTACTACTCTGTATATTCTTCATTTATCAATCATCCTCTCTAAAACTTCCATGCAATGTGATAGGAGTTTGACACCTACATACTGCCCACATTTGAGAATGCCCACATTACAAACACATTGGTCTGTAGCGTTTCTCCCTGGGCCCCCACTTGTTGGCTTGTTCCAAGTTGGATATTCCCATTAAACAAATGTTAAATAAATCAATAAAATAAATATTATTGTACACTGGCATTTGAATGTTTATTCTTCAGTCATCTGGGATATGCTTTTCTCTCTATATACTGCTGTTGCTACTCTTAGAGCCATTTCTCCCCTTTATCACCCAATATCTTTATCATATCTGCTGAGACCTCATCTAAGACTGTTGCTTTCCCTGAATTCATTTTCTTAGTGCTGTTCTTACTTTTTCTATAGTGGGCTCCTCTTCTTTCATTGTAGTCTGTGTCTGGGCAGCACATCTTCTGTGGGGTTTTCTTCATTCAGTAGCTACTGGAAGTACTCCTTCCATCTGCCTTTGATGTCCTGTGGACTGGTATGCAGGTTGTTGTTGGCATCTCTTATGAACAGTGTCTGACTATCTTCTTTATCTTTCTGTTTGCCTTGCAACCTGATATAGTTTCTTCATGCCATCTACTGAGTCACTTTCCAGAAGCTGGTAGAGTGCCTCTGATGCCTTGTTCTTTGCTATTGCAACTCCTGTCTTAGCCTCTTTGTTAGCCAAACCGTATTCCTTCCTAACCTGGTTCGTCTTTTCTATCTTCCACTTTTTTCTGCACTCATTCTTTCTTTTGATGACTTTCTGGACTTCTGCATTCCACCACCAGCTTTCCTTATATATATTATATACCTGATCAACTGCATATCTGTTATGTACCCCTCCCACATGCTGTTTTGAGGCATTGCTGTTCTTTTTCAACTCCACCGATTTCCTCCTCTTGAAGTGCTAGACCCCTGAGTAATTCCTTGAATTGTTGTGCATTCTCTCCAGTTAACTTCCAGGTCTTCAACATGGTCCCTATTGACCTTAGAGCCTTCTACAATCAGTGCTTGCAGCTGATTGTAGCAACCACTGGTTTATGCTGTGGGCCAAGTGTTTCACTGGGGATGACTTTGCAATTGCTACTTCTTCCCTACTGCCGTTTCCTTACTAGGAGGAGGTCTAACTGCATTCTATGTTAGCCACTCTTGTATGTGATCTTGTAACTGTCTCTCTTTCTGAACCACGTATTGGTTATGATCAAGCCATTTGCCAGACAGAAGTCTAGCATGGCCCTCCCTTATTTATTCCTGTTGCCCCACCCATGTGGACCTAGGCAGTCCAAATATCCTGTTTTGCTTGTCCCGATATGTGATTCAGGGTACCCATTATCAAGACCAATTGATGTTGTCTTGCTTAATTTAGTAGGTCTTGCAACTGCTATCTGAATGCACTCTTTAGCTTCACTATCACAGCTGTGGGGCATGGACTGAGATGATGAACACTGCCCTATCATTACTCTGGAGTCTGATTGACATGAGTCTGTCACTAATGCTGATGATATCCTCACTGTTTTCTGAACCCTGTCCCTCTCCACAATTCCCACACAATTTCTAGCTTGTCCTCCTCGTCGTCCTGAGTAGTAGACTCTGGATCCCAAGTTAAGTGGCTTTGCTGCACTGCCCTTCTAGCTTGTCTTCTGGATACAAAGGATATCCAGCCTCTGCCTTATCATCATGTCATCCACTTCCAATCTCTGTCATGTCCGTGAACCTACATTGAGTGTAGCAATTCTTAGTTCATGTTTGGCAAGTTGATCGGTTTTATGTCCAGCTTTCGCTCAATAGAGCTATCCCAGGTAAATCAAGCTGGGCAGATGGACAGTAACTTATTTACCCAGGGCTTCTGGGCTTTATGGCAGGAACACACCAGCCAGTAGGGACACATATACCCCTCCCACTGTTAGCATGGGTCCCTGGAGTAGGTTGGAGTATGCTGGGTCCTCAATCCACTTATCAGCAGCAAATATTCATGCACATGACCAAATCACATAGAGCCATATTTTACATCACTGAGTGGCTAGCCCTGCCACAGTGTGCAGCCTGTGATCCATGTTCTCCTATCTTGAAGATACTACACACCTCAGTAGATGCCCAAAGTGGTTGATCTATACAACTCTTCCCTCTATAGGGCACCACTTAGAGTCTGTGCTGCCGCCCACAACTTTATTCTTGGGTATGTTTGAGATGAAGTTGCTCAGCGTGTTTTTGAGAGGTGGGAAGAACCCCTACAGAGACCCAGAGAGAACATGCAAACTCCATACAGGCGTTGGGTGGAGGTCAGGATCGAACCTTGTACCTTGTGCATGGGAGGCGAAGAACTTCACCATTATGCCAAATTTATAGGATTGAAATGGTAACAGATATGCATTCCCTTGTTATGTCACTGTAGATTCATATTTCATGCATCCGTTACTAATAAAGATTACAGACCTTGCAGAACAAAATCTGCAGATTTATAAGGCATGCTTTGGGTAACATCACTGCCTCACAATCAGCAAAGCTGGATGGCTGTGTATTACTGCAGACTAACCCTCCTTTGCATATTACCCTTGACTTAATAAATTATTACTGAAAAGATATCAACTAAACATTATTCAAGAGCATTGAAATTGGCTGATTCTATGCCCACCTCTGTTATGGTGCTAGATCATTCTCTGACTCACTCGGTCAGTGACTTCTGCCTTAGAGGTCCAACATTTTGAAACTCCTTCCCTAGAAACATCAGACTGTGCCATAGTCTATCTGCTTTATCCACATAGCTCAAGATCTTTCTACAAGAGGCAACATATTACTCCCCAGGTGCTGGTACTTCAAAAGTTTGGCGAGCAACCTGTTTTTGTTGCTCCATTATGTAATTCTTTGGAATTACCTGTATCTGTATTTTACAGTATTAGAAGTTTGTGCTTGTGAGTCAGCAGTGATTCGTTGTGTTTTCTCATTTGTCAAAGTAGCCTAAAAGTGCTTATCTTTTACTTGTAATTATTTTTATCTATATAGCTACAACTAGGCTGTGACTGAAAAGGGCACTTGAGGTCCAGCACACCTGCATTTGGAAGAATAAATAAGTTCTTAAAATTTCATGTTTTGCACAATGATTTTGTTGTGATCATTGCTTCAATTTGTGAAATGCAGACTAACTTTGTACATATATACTGTGTGCATATCTTGCTACTGTTCTGTGTCACAAGTGCTGAAACTTGACTTGCTGTCTTGTTGCCACTTATGGTTACTATCAACACACCACATTCCTAAGATGATGTGTGGGGTTGGCCTATGGTACTGTATTGTCCTGTACTATATAAATGTGTCACTGTTCTGCTGTTGTGGTCAATCTATCTGTAGTTGTTCCTTGTCACAACATCACAGTTTTGACTGTAGACATGTCCAAATGCACTGACATGATCTTTTGCATATTTTCAATCTGTTTTTGAGCTATACACACCCCTATAACCTCACATGGATGCTGTCTCAATTTGATGGCTTTATATGTATGATTCTATTACCACACATGCCTCCTGACACTGCTGTGTTTGCTCTTCTGCCAAGCTTTGTATACTACACATGCCTGTACTGTGACATATATGTTCTAAAATGCCAGTACGAACCCATGTCCCTGATGTGTTGCCCCACATCCACCCATATGTGTTGCATTTGTCCTTTGCAGGCTATGGGCAGTTTGTGTTACTATTCCCTATCATGCAGTTTTGTGTTTTTTTATACACAGCACTGCAGGGTGCCACTACTATTATATGGCTGGATGTCTGTTCCTTAGATAATTGCAACATTGCTTTTCATTTTGGCATGCATTTACACTCTTAGTGCAGTAATGTTACGGCATTCTTATGCAAAACTTATGTTTACTGCCTTATCTAAATTAGCCCTCAGTGGTGCTATCCACCCTAACCCTGGTCCTACCATTATCAACTCCTGGTCCTACCATTCCCAACTCCTCACCTAAAAATCTGCCTAATAACTGCTCCTTCTTGCAACTAACATCCAACAGAAAGCCATCTGACCTCCTGTTCATGTGTCTAAATATCAGAAGTATAACTAATAAAACCCATGACCTAAACACCAACATAGCTTTATACTCTCCTGATATTCTCATCCCAACCAAAACCTGGCTCAAACCTCACATCAAAAGTGAGGAAATACTCCCAACAGGTTATAACTTTCTTCGAGTAAATCGACTATCCAAGAAAGGAGATGGTGTGGCTCTACTGTTTAAACACCACCTCAACATCCAGAGCCTAAACACATCTACCCCCCCACGTTGGAAATGAAGAAATCCTATATGCCAACCTGAAACAAAACCCAAATAAAACAATCAACATCATAGGATGGTACTTCCCACCTGGCCAAAACATCCCACCCCTGGAAAACCTCCTGTACTGGGCTAACCATTCCCTACCCCAGGAAACCAGAATCCTAGGTGATTTTAATATCAACTGGCGATCTTATAGTAACAATCACCCAGCCCACCACCTAAACCTTCATGGTTTCTCCCAACTAATACAGTCACCTACCCAGATAAATAAAAACTCTAACAAACATATTACTCTCGACTGGATATTAGTCAATAAAGACCTTCATTCATACTTAGCTGGCTGTCTACTAGACAGCCTCAGTGGCACACTCCAACATTCCTTCTGAGACACCACTTAAATTGTGCTAAACCCATCATCTATAGGCAAATCTGAAATAGGGTAAACTTTAACCCTCTCTCCTTTATCTCATCCCTTCAAAAATGTAATTGAACACCACTAAAGTACCTCAATCTGGATGAAGCCATCCACTTCTTTAATAGCACCTTCCTAAACATCTTAAACACACATGCCCCCATAAGAAAAGCCAGAGTCAAAACACAGTACTCCCTTTGGCTACAAAAAAGCACCTGGGCACTAATGAAAATTAGAGATAAGGCCTGGGAGCACTGGCACTTAACAAAACCCCCCTCGTCTAGACTGTCATTCCTAGAGTTGCGCAACAAGGTCAACAAGCAAATAAAAGAAGATAAAACCCAATATTATCAGTCTGCCCAAAACTCCTCCCATCACAACTCTAAGCAGTTCTGGTTCACAATAAACTCCAGTCTCCACCCAGGTAAAGTAGGCACCCCCCCACCTACCACTCCTCCTTCGTCTAGCAGTATTGCTGACTCATTCAATAAACACTTTACTGAAACCATTCTGTCTTTGACTAAACAACACAACCCTCTACCCACCCTCCCTACATCAAAACCAAATATTCTGCCCACAGTCTTTTCTTTTTCATCAGTACCTACCTGCTATGTAAAAAAAACTTCTATTGAAACTTAAGCCTACAAAACTTGCAGCTGACAATCTCCCCTCTGAATACCTAAAATAGCAGCAGAAGCTGTATCTTATCCAGTCTCTATCTTAATTAATTGACCCTTATCAGAAAGCTATGGACCCACACTGGGGAAAATATCCTACATCATTTCCCTTCATAAAGGTGGTTTCTCCACTGAAATTTCCAATTACCGCCCCATAGTCATCCTTTCTCCACTTTCCAAGATACTTGAGAAATGCATCCATTCTCAATTCTTAGACTACCTCTTAGCTAATAACCTCCTTTCTAGCACCCAGTATGGCTTCAGGCCATACCACAGCACTACTATCACCTTGCTCTCTTTCACTAATGCTATCCTTCATCATAAAAATAATGGCCTGTTCTCCTGTGCTATATTTCTGGATCTATCCAAGGCTTTTAACATGGTCGCACACAAACTATTAATCTCCGTTCTCACTAACCTATCCTTTTTCCCCCAATCAGTTACTGATTGGTTTCACAGCTATCCAACTGGCCGCCAACAATCAGTTGTCTGGTATAATGACCTATCTCCTCAACTTCTTGTAACACTTAGTGATCCCCAAGGCTCCATCCTTGGTCCACTACTATTCTTACTCTTCACCAATGATCTGTTCACAGCCACCAAGCATGCTTCTGTTATACAGTATGCAGATGACTCTGCCCTCATCTGATCAGCCCCAACTATACCTGAACTTCATAAGATCACACAGGAAGCCTTTTCATCTGTAGAAAGCTGGCTATCTAATGCCCAGTTATTACTCAACAGGAGCAAGACTAAACTCCTTATATTCCAACCCACTAAATGTAACCCAGTTATCCCCCACTTTAATATTCTAGCCAAAGACAATACCGTCATCTCCCCAACAGAACATGCCAAACTACTTGGTGTTGAGATTGATAACAATCTCACATTTGACACTCACATTTCTCTTACCATAAAAAAGTTCACAAAAAACTAGGTGCATCGCACAGAAGCAAACAATTTCTCATTAAGACAGCCAGAATTTCTGCTGCCAGCAGGGCTGCCACCATGCCTCACACTGTCTGATCATTGCATTCCTTCCCACCTAATCTCCACTTTACTCTCGTATACTTGCCTACCTTAGACAAGCAGACCTAAACAAGCTCGAGGCTTGCTACAAAAAAATTGCTAAGTTTGCCACTGGTGCATCTTATCACAGCCACCACTCTATCTCACTTGGAGAACTTGACTAGCTTGAACTCCCTCAGCTTCTTCATCTGAATCAACTCTCTCTTGCCCACAAGTTAGTAAACCATCCTGTTAAAGTCCCATCCCTTCAAAACCTTCTCCAGCCCTACTGCTCAACTAGACCACTATGCTCCAGCAGCAAAAATCTACTACTAGTGACCAAACCCAAGAACTCAGTGGGAGAAGCACTATTCTCCTGCGTCATATCCAGATTATGGAACAATCCACCACCCCCTCCCCATCTATAACCACACTACCTTCTTGCAATCACTTCATGACTGTACTAAAAACTCACTTAAAAGGTCTCTGGATATGCCCATGCACCAATCCCGACTACTGGCCCTCCTTTGTACCTCCCCTATCCACCCTGCCTCACAATGTCTGATCATTGCATTCCTTCCTCCGCAGGCTCTGGCTCACCCTTTACCCTCTCCTTGCCTCCTCACTCAGTCTCTCAGACATGTTATAACATGCTTAACTCACTCCATCTCAACTTCAAATACATATCCAACTGACTTGCACCTAGCTTCCTCTCACTACCACGTATACTACTCACTCAGTCTTCTTTCGTACTCCTCTATCTTCCCCTTCCATGCCATTAGCACTTCTAGCTTGTTCCACCTTCATGTGGAGCATCTGCTTTATATCTGTTTGAGTTTAGTGCAATATTTGTATATAAGATTTAGGTATATGAGTTTAGAACAGTATCCGTTTGAACTTAGTACTATCTATATGTACATCCTACCTTTATTCCTAGCCTCTAGCTAGATACTGGTATGTCTGTTCATTACTGTTTCATTATTGTACGTATAACTAATGTTTGCTACAGTATGTATTATTTGCTATTTTACGTATATTCAATTGTTCTTCATGTATTCTGCTGCTCATTTACTGCTCTGTGGAGCTTTTCTCCCCGGGCCTCCCCTGAAAAAGGACCTGTGTCCAGTTGGAATTTCACTGTAAATAAATAAATAAATACATTCTATGTGATTTAGAGCATCTGGGCCATGTGCCCTTTACCCTGTCACATGGACATGCTTTATATACAGCATAGCTACCTTCCAGTAGCAAAATGAATGTTAAATATGTTGCACATACTAGAATTCTGTGAAAGCTTGATGATGGTAGAGGAACTGCATTCATTGTTTTTGCACTGTGCTACTTAAGCCAGAATTAAAAACTTGCATATAAGTTCAGGACTTCTGTTTTAAAATAACATTCTTTGTGATGTCATACACTGGTTTTGCTGTGTTAAGAAAGTATTAATCTGCTATTAAAAAGAGAGAAAATAATCTCTCATGGGGTTCTTACAGCTGAAGCAATTCTTGCATTTGATAAACCATAACATTGTTGTTTTACTATCACTGCAGCTTGAAGTTCATGTGCATATGTCGTAGGACTCACTCAAGAAACCTTTTAGAGGTTGCAAAGAATATCTCTAGTTTTGCAAACAAATCATGTCTATCCTAAGTGCTCACCTTTACCTCAGTACCCCTAAAAGATGTAGTTGGGGGCTAATAAATGTTTTTGTTCCATGGGCCTTTAGAAAAATTATATCAGAATATCCCATTACTGAAATGGTGTGCAGCAGAGCTAGTCAAAGAGACTGCCTCTTTTTATGAAGTTATGTTACCATAGTAATAGTCGACATATAAATCTTCCCTTTAATCTACTCAAGACAGGGTACCAGGCATAATCAAGTGCTTTCATGATTACTCTGGATTATGCAGGTTATGATTTCTTATCTCCCAGGGGGCTAATTACTAAAGAAAATAAAGTGTCTAATGTGTAGAAAGTGTGATTTAGCAGACGCGCCCACACCATCAAAGGTTGATAGAGATGCCAAAGGCCTCAAGGTCCAAGCCTATGTAAGCTGTTCTGAAAACTCCCACCACTAACCTTCTGCCATGGTGGTGGAAGTAATAAATCATCTTAAGTGATCTGTGTGATGTATTTTATGTAATAATTCTCTTCCACCGCCTTCTCACCGCAAATGGCCAAGCCATCATTGCCTATTTACTTTGGTGGGAGTGGGAATTGGCTGACCCCTGACATATACTAGCATTAAGGGTTTTTTCTGTGTTTTGGCCAACCTTCTCCAACTACCTCCAAGAAAAAATACATGTGCCCAAACATCAGGATAGCACAATCTGTCTCCCTATTATACGTTCATAGGTGCATACTATGCTAATGACCACTAGGGCCTTTTTAAGTCTAGCCATGCATACCAAATCTCTTACAAGTTCTGGTACCTTTGAGAAGTGTAAGCATGGGCTTGGGAGAGGAAACCTTTACAAGCAGAGACCCAGGATATGAACCATTTACAGGCTGCCTCTGTCCATTAGAAACATAAGTGCCAAACCAGGGATGAATTTCCTGTTCCAATCCAATTGTCCAAGTTACACTTGTATTGTGTTAGGGACAAACTCTTTTTCAAATAGATGGGGAGCCTGTTCCATTGAAGGAGTAGTCTCTGGCATAAATATCCTGTCTATCCAGCAGGTCCTATTTATATCACAGGCAAGGTTTAAGTCTTTAGAATGGGAAATTCTGGTGCTGTTTGTTTAACAGATTTCTCCATCAGGTTGGAGTCTGACAATGCCTTGCATGCCAGGCATAGATCTTCCCTCAACAACTTGTAGGAGACAGAATATAGGGATAAGGCTTTGAGGCAGGCTACAAATGACATGTTATTTACATCCTGTATTCTTTTAATGAAGAACATCTGTGGACATTCCTATCATTGGATGTACCTGG